>NW_017537179.1:0-25852 GCF_001853355.1 Bactrocera latifrons | reverse complement strand
GTAATTTTGCAAAAGGGATTCCCAACAAAATATTAGTCTAAATAAGGCAAGTTTTTTTGAACAAAACATCGAATTCGAAAACATATTTTTGCTTTTACATTAAAATTTACCTTTAAAAAACTATAAGTACAATAAAGTTTAAGTACTTTCTTTTAATWTTGTGAAACTTTTTTTTTTCGATTTATCAATAAAATTCAACTTTTATGAATTTGTACACCATAACGTTTATGTGGCTTAATTGTGTGAGCACAAGTGTATATGCTATAGGGCCTCTGACTTTTCTTCTGGGTTACAAACTTCTCGGCGGGTATAAAAAATCTTCTCCTGACAACCATTCGCTGTTTTGTATATTGTTAATGTATGTAATAAGATTCCCCAACCAACTCGATAGTATAGCGCTATGATATTATGAACATTTGATTAGAAGCACGCGCCACCACTTCGAAAAGCTGAGTTTTATCTAAAGTGTGGTTTTCATTCATCTGTAGTTATGTTTTAAAAAAGCTTTTTAATAAGTTTATGTTGAAGCGAATTACTGCACTGATAAACTTGTTGTAAAAGTTTCTGTAAAATTTAATTACTGATAACGCGTTTGAAACAAAACACGTGCACATACATATATCATTGTTTAAAAGTAGCGTGTCAAGAAATCGAATTTGTAAATGAAGACAATGAACCCAACTTTAACATGTTGACTGCCAGCAAACCCTAGGCTTTAATATGTTGTTGCCAGTGTTATGGGTGCAAAAAGCTTTCCGCTTCAGTAACGATCAACATGATGTGAATCTGATTACACTCGCCTTTATGTACATATATACATACATAGGTACGTAATTATTCGAATATACATATGTATATATAATCACTGATGACCATAATTTACTTTACAAAATAAAAGACATTATGGGAAAGAGAGGCTAATAAGCCGCAAAGGACCACGACAAAAAGTGAAAATGAAAACTAAAAATTAAATAAAGTAAGCAGTTACCAAAACCTAGTGAAGCAGTACAAACACCTGTCATACTTAAAAACAAAGCTTACCATACTTAGGCCAGCGCTTTTTTAACTGTAGGGAAAAGTACGTTAATCATTGTGCCACGTTTCTGGTTTGTACACTGTGGGATTTGTTACGTTGTTGAATGTTTGACCTTTGTCGTGCCCTAGTGGACGCCACCGTACAATTGTAAGCTACGAAAAATGGCTGTGAAAGTGAAAATAGTTTTGAAGGCACGCTATATATAAATATATGCCACTCTCATAATACATATAATATGATATGTAAATATTGTATACATATTTGGTCTTTTGCCTAACAATGAAATATCGTTTGAATATAATGAATCTTTAGTATCCACCCTATACAATATCGGCTCGATAGTATGCCGTCTCGCGTTCTCTTGCCTTTCATCTGAAACTTTTTTCATCGAGGCACATTTTGAATTTGGTCGAGTAGTTTGTGACATATGGTTTTAGACCCATAAGTGGCGGAGACACGCCCATTTTAAATATGCATGTAACCCCTCAGTGTTATCTTTGCCATGAAATTTAAGGTTTCTTGTGTTTTTCCTTACTAAATTAAAGCCTTTTTAGCAGATTTCAACATAACATTTGTATGGCAGGTGGGCGTGGTTACAATCCGATTTCCTCCGTTTTAAGATAGTACCTTCAAGAAATTACTTCTGAAAGTATCGTTAATACAGCTTTAGTAGTTTACGAGATATTTGAAAAAAACTTAGTAGGGGGCGGGACCACGCCCACTTTTCCACAAAAAATACATCCTAACATGACCCTTCCTAGTGCGATCCTTTGTATCAAATTTTACTTTCATATCTTTATTTATGGCTTAGTTATAGCTCTTTATAAGTTTTCGGTTATTTCGCCACCAAATAAGTGTACCAAGTTTCATCAAGATATCTAAATTTTTACTCAAGTCACAGCTTGCACGGACGGATAGACAGATATCCGGATTTCAACTCTACTCGTCACCCTGATCACTTTGGTATATGTAACCATATATCTGACTCTTCTAGTTTTAAGACTTACAAACAACCGTTATGTGAACAAAACTATAATACTCTCCTTAGCAACTTTGATGCGGGAGTATAATCAACAATTTGAGAAGAATGGTGTGAAATATAGTAAGTTTGGTTCACCTAATGCTTGTTAGTAGCATGTAAGGCTAATAGACATAAAGATAATGCTTGATATATTAAGATCATCAGTATGATGAAACGAATTGATTTCAAGATGTTTATCTGTCCGTCCAACAATCGTGCGAATGGAAATAGTGAATTGATTCACGTATTATGGGAAAGCTCTATATTGACAATTTTTAGATGAGACATTATAGGTAATATCGTAGCTAGCTATATACATTGATGCCACTTTTTCTATTGTAAAATGGAAGGATCTAATGGAACTTAAAATCGTTCTTAAGAAGGTAAATGTTTCATTTACTATTAGCAATGACCAAACCTGTTATTTAAAGTTCGGAGGTATAACGGCTATATGTTAATTCGACTACTTAAATTATATAATAGTTAAACATAAGGATCAGGCCAAAAACTTAGCAATAGTCACATTGTCCAGTATACATATATAACCCAACATCCACTCTATTGATTTTCACTAAATCTGATTTATAATATTCTGATTATATCCTTTTCTCGCACTTTTTATACAATGTTATTTGCAACATATGGCTCAGGAACTACTGAAAATATCGAAATAAAATTGAGCAAAAAACAAAAAACAAAAAGAAAATCAAGAACTCCGATCCTAACGTGGCGAACGTCATATTTCGAATTAAATTTTTACCATAGGCAAGATATTTCAATAATATTATGAGATGGTGTTTAGTTTAGTACAATACCAACATACATAAAGTACACATAAGATATATGTAGAATATGACGTCTGAAATTGTTGCCCCACACTTCTAGACTCTTGCACAAACCTTGTTTAAGGATATCGACGTATTGGTTAGCATCCATTCGTCCAGCAACCCTTACGCACTCTCCCACCACCTCCCACCACCTCCAACTGCATACACCCGCTCATCATTAGATTACCCCCTCCAAACCATCACACTTTACCGTTGGTTGAGCAATACGGCTAGTCAAAGGTTCTACAGGTATCCTCCAAATCCATTGGCGCCCATCTTTTCGCAGAAGTATTATTTATGTTTCGTCGGACCATATGACTCGCATCCAGTCATTTTAGATGTTGGATTTATATTTTTCTGGAAATTGGAGTCTCAATTCATGGTGTCGTTTTGTCAACACTGTTTTTTTACTTTGACACGTCCGTGCAATCCGTTTTATCTTTATTTATAATTTTTTCGTGAGCTACGCCATTTGAATGATCTTCAGTAGAAGAGCAAGAGAGAATAAACGAAAAAAAATAAACTTTGTGCATAATATGTATGTATGTATGTGTGTTGTAACATAAATATTTTCATTGCGATTAAAGGAATGCTGTTGATGATTGGTAAGTTCTATACAACATATCGAAAAGAAATATACTTCATAATAATGAATTTAACTAACTTAGGATGATCTTAATGATTTACTTTGAATTTCCTTCAAGAAACAATTGTTGATTTCATGTTTCTTCGCAAAACAAGGTTTGCCATATTCGCATTTTATTGAATAAATTTATTAAAAACAAGTAAAGAAGGGCTAAGTTCGGGTGTCACCGAACATTTTATACTCTCGCATGATAAAGTGATAATCGAGATTTCAGGCGTGGTTGTGAACCGATTTCACCCATATTTGGTACATGTCATCAGGTTGTTAAGAAAATATTATATACCGAATTCCATTGAAATCGGTCGAGTACTTCCTGAGATATGGTTTTTGGTCCATAAGTGGGCGACGCCATGCCCATTTTCAATTTTTAAAAAAAGCCTGGATGTAGCTTCATTCTGACATTTCTTCCGTAAAATTTAGTGTTTCTGACGTTTTTTGTCACAAATAGAGTATTTTTGGGTAGACTTAGACTAAGCTCATCTCTGGACGAAATCAGTTGATAACTTGGCTTCAAACGGTACAAATAACTGCATAAAAAAAATATTTTTTTTATAAAAAAACACGTCAGATACTCAAAATGAGTCACATACCTGCATTGCAGAGAAATTGCCAGAGTATCTATTGCTTTGAGAAACTAAGTTAAATTACTGCACAAGTATACTACTTAGTTACGTACTTGCACTTTTCATCGATGTCAACTCTTTGGTTGTCAGCAAGCAGACAAAGTCAAAGCTGATCAAATCCAGTTGCTGCAGATTTACCTTAAATCAAAAAACTGGTGTAGAGAGTCGAACTAAAAGAAAAACAAACAGATGTAAACAAAGCCACGACCACAATCTTAAATGGATTTTGTGGAGTACCTGCAAAATTGTTGTCGTCTGTATACGACGCCAACTAACGTATCAATGTCAAAGATTGCCAAATGAGTTTAACCCTCAGCACAAATGCAGGAATGTGGGAGCATGCATAGAAGTAAACTGAGTTTTGCAAATTGTTGCATGAATAATACAAACTTAGAAAATTGTATGGGCAAGCAAAATAAAAGAAATAGCGGGAATCGAAAAAGTAATGAAAGTGACAGGAAAAGAATTGAACCTAGAGCACAAACAAACCAAAATAACAACACAAAGCCAAACACTTTTCGAGTTGTTTGCCAAAGTTATAGTTTAAAAGTTTCCTAGCAACATTGTTGCAGACAAAAGTTTCTTAGCACTAACTACACCAATGTTGCTTTTGACTAAGAAGTAGCTTCGCAACAAAAATATCAACTAAGCGGCAAGTCAGTGGTGGCAGTGGCCCCAATGAAAATGCAAAGAAATGTGAAAATCAAAAGAAAAGCAGCAAGTAATTTCTTTGCTGGCTTTTAATGCGAATAAAAGAGGTGTCTATAAAAGAATAGTGCGCGCCTTACCGTGGCATCAGTGTGTTTTGAAGACTGCCAGAAGCCGCTTCAGTCGGTTAATCAGTTACTAAAGGTAACAACAAAAGTGCCTAACGATACATGAAGTGTAGTCAAACGCGACCAAAAGCCAATAGCCGTTTTGGTTGAATTGCTCTCGGTGCGATTGTGTATGCGCGTGCATGATAAGCAAGGATACTGAAGAAAAGTGTAACAAACAGTGCTTGAAACACACAAAATAGTGAAGACGCACTTAAAACCGGGCAAAGAAAAATAATAAAAAAAAAAACAAAAAGCTTAAATAAATAATCAATCCAGTGCTCAAAATGTCGTTTAAAAAGACTTTTTTACCTGCGAAACTAAAATATCGCGCCATCTGCTGGAAATACGTGTTCGCGCTATGCATTTGCCATCTTTGGCATACTTGCAAAGCCGGCACAGAAAATCTCACCAACCTTCCTTACACACAACAAGGATCAGCAGCAGCATTATCAGCAGTGTCTGCAAGTAAATCTTCTGTAGCCGCATCCACCTCAACCTTATCAGCAACTTCTGCCGCGCCCGGGAGTAACACAAATGCCGGCACACGCACCATTCTACGCATCTACGATGAGTGCAGTCACTCGATTGGCGGTTTCGTGCCATGCCTGAAAAAGAAGGCAATTTCCTTTATCGACCGCATATCGCACATTGACGCGATCGCCGTGGCGGAAGGTATTAAATTGGTGCGTTTGCCGAATAATGCTGTAGCCGAAACACCGCTACCACTTCAACCGCTCTATAGTGAGAACGAGTTGGAGCCGTCCTTATCGCGCTCCAGCGAAGATCGCGATATAAAATTGACAAATATGCTTATTGAAAGATTGAGCTATTTCTTCAACGGGCACACACTTCAAGTGAATTTTCCAAAATTGACCGCTGAGGAAATAGGGCGTGGTCTTGAGGAAGGTAAGTGAACCAGCCACAAGTCAGGGCAGCTCCTACTACAAAATATGATACTCTTTGGTTAAGAGTGAACAAAACAAAACATAAATTCTCCAAAATAACAATTTCCCAACCACAGAGAATTTTTGATGGATTAAGCCGCCGTAAATTCAGTGTTCTGAAGATTTAAGTCAAGTTTTAAGTTGAGTTTTTTTATATACTATATTTAAGAGATAGTTTGCCACTCTTTAAACTGCATTTTAAGACATCAGCAGATGAAACCATAGGACCTTCAAAATTTATGCATACAATGTTTCATGTGAAAAGCAACGGACCAAATAATTCATTATCGGATTTCTTTGTCGTGCCGTACTAACTTTTAGCTTCTCAATAAATGGGTCTTTTTTTCCTTTTTAAGGAAAGTACAGCAAAATAGTAATCTCACTAATTATTATTCCTCATGAAACCTGATTTTAAAGGGTGGTTATGTACTAACAAAATATTTTCTTGAATTTCTCTCTGCAAAACGTTATTTATCAAAACATAACTGAATATAGGTCACTAATCGTCATATATAATATTAATTTAGATTAAATATCGACTCCAAACTTTTGCTTCTTTGCCTAATTCCACCATTTTATTTATATTCGACCTTTAGATTGAATATAAATCTTCTAATTGTATGAATAGTTATGTATTCCAATTCAATTACTCATTACTCAACACAAATTTTCCACACTTCAGCGGTTTGTATACCGGTTTTCACAACAACAGAGTGCATAGCAGCTAGAACGGTTCATTTTCGAATATTCTATTGCACTCCCATCTTAATTAACTATCGGGTAGCATCAGCCACAAATTCAACTCGAGCACACAAACTTTATATGATTAATAAAATAGGTTACGACATCTACACAATTTTCGCAAGATCTTTCTTAGCTACACTGAAAACAATATTGCTTATTTAAGTATATAAGATACTATGATTCTTTTCTCGAGAAAATTGTATACTGCCCGTAGGTGCAATAAGCGATCAATAATTGAATGACTGTTTGTTATAAGAGTACCTACTATAAAATTGAAGGTTATGGAGAAAATTGTAATTGTATTTTGAAATCTTTACCTGTAAGAGATTTTAATGCCTCACCAATCTGTTAGAATTCAATTGACATATTTTTCCGGTACCAAGTTTTACGCCTTTGGACTACAATTTTTCTCTGAATTTATAAAATAAATTTTCTTAAACATACTAAGTATACTTAGGTCTTTTAACCATTTATTGAAAGATCGTTCTCATATTTGCTGTTTAAAAATAGTCAGGTGGCAATTATTATTTTCGAAAACAAAAATATCCTCTGAAATCCAATAATTAGTTTTTGAGTTATTCGACAAATAACAAAGAGAGTTCGGGCACTTCAAATCGCTAGTGTGAAACTTTAATCGCGTTTTTCTCAAAGCTATGTTTTTTGAACTGGTGACAACTGTAACTCGCTCAGTAGATTTTAATGAAATTTATACAGCTTTTAGAATACATAATAAACTCAGGCATGATCGAGGAATTTTTTTCCAAAAAATTTCGGTTTTCTAAGACCAATTAACTGTTGATTTTTTCGCAAAAATTAAAAAAAAAAAAAATCGTGAGGCCGCCATTTGGTTAGTTTTGAAGAGGACTTATGGTTGTCAAGGCAAGTACCTTTTTTTTGGAACAGGGTCAATACAAACAACTATAACTTTGGAAATTATTATAATTTTTTTTAACACATTCTATAATAATGCCAAATTACTACTTTAGTTAAATAACACGATTTAAAAGCAAAAAAAATTACTGAAAATTGTAATTTTTTCGAGCCTCTGACTACCCCTAACCCCTTAAGCATTGGTTAAGTCTTGCGGCATTAAATTGGAAATAATACTTTATTAGTGTCTTTAATCAATGCCGTTTAACTAAATTGCATTAGTTTACAAATTTTTAACCGTTAAATTACTCAAAGCTATGTTTTCGGTTAGTTATAACTTATAACTTTATGAGGCTATATGAAACCTCTAATTATAAAATCGCCACAAACTAAACAACCCAGTATGTATTTCATACAACATTTTTGGACATTTAGATAAGAAAAACTAATTAAAATGAAAAAAAATTATTTCCCAAATAAAAGCTGAACCATCCAAAAACTTTATTCCTCGATAAATCAATTACAGAAATATAAGTTTGTTGCTGTATTAAAGGGCATGGCATCCATTGAAAGGACGTGGACGTGAAAACTATACTATTCCATAAGTTTTTGATTAAGTGACATTTTCTTCACAGAAGAAAGAAAATTTACTTTTACAGAAAGCTGTGCCTTTTATCTATGCTCTCTCAAAATATTGTCAAAATATTTCGAAACTCCTGCAGGACTCCACACAGAAAATAAACTATATATATTATTTTCATACTCGAACAATGAAAAAACTTACAAATTTTGCTTGGAAAGGCGTAAAAAGATGAAACTTGCACATCATTTTGCTTGGGTTTGCGTCCAAAACTTTTTATGTGAACGTAACCATATAAAATCGTACATCTGCCAAACAAATCTCTGGCGTAAAGCGAAGCAAAAGTTCTATATGTACTGACCAGAAAATTTTGTTAGCAACAAGCTCTCCACATGGATCACTCAGCTTTTCTAAACGTGTAGTACAGTACAGGGAACTTTTCTAAAAAACTTCTCCACTCGTAATATTTACTGAATACAAATAATCGTCTTCATAATGTCAGAGTTTATAGTTACTAATTCGACTCATAACAATCAATGCAGTTCTCTTTCATGTTTATGTGATATTTTTACCGTGTATCGCATGCATGTTTAGCATTTTTACTCTGCAAGAATGTGCCATTTTCACAAGGAGCTGTAAAATATAAGTGCAGTTCATATTATGAGATAATTAGATTCATACCTATCGCACATACATAATTATCGAATCTCACAGGCGGGTGAGTAAATATCGAATAAGATGACGCGACTCAGCTCCATTACCTCTTATTTATTCAGACTTACTTAGATAGTATTTACATTATGTACAATAACTTTAAACAATGGTGTGTATTTGCCATTGTACGAATATATTCTTTTTTTGGATTATGCTTGGATCACTTTTAAGGTCAATGGAAATAGTTGGCAAATAACTTTCACATTAATTGTGGGTGAAATCTACTTCATTAATATTTAGAAACAGGTTTTAGGTGACGTAGCCGGTTTTCCTTTTAATCCAAAATATTATATATTATACTGTGGCACATTTTTGGGATTATTGTCCGGGGGGGTGAAAAATTCGAAGTCAGGGTGATGGTACTAGGTCAGTATAGTAAAACGCTCAAAGGGTTTGACGTTCGTTTGTGTCAGTTTTTTTTATGACCTTTTAAATTTCTTTTCCTTATCTTGATGTTTTTTCGCTTAGTTGCAAAAAAATTATATAAAAAAAAATAAACCAATTTCCGAGAATGCTCTTAACATCCTTGCGACAGAAACATCGTAGTTGTTAGAAAATTAGAAATTAGAATAGAAAAAATTAATTAAGAGAATTAATTAAGTTAAGATGGAAAACCATGGGAAATAAGGAAAAAATTTAAAAGATCATAAAAAACTGACACATACGAACGCCAAACCCTTTGAGGGTTTTACTATACTGACCTAGTACCACCACCCTGACTTGGAATTTCTCACCCCCCATATTAGCTGTTGTACTGTGTTATGGGTGGAATTCGAAATGATTGTAGCTAACACGTATGTACATCTATACGAAAAAAAGGAAAGCGATTCAAGGTTTCTACCCGCGAACTTAAAGTTTAGGGCCTTAAATCCCATTTTCACCTAAACTATTTGGTAACAGAGGAGACCGTACAAATATAATATACTATTTTATTAAAGATAAAAAAGTACTTTGTAGGTTTTCGCATCCTTGACAAGACATATCGCCATGTTTTAGGGCGATATATCTTTCGTTACGAAAATTATTTTAATGGAGTTCATAACATGGGGTCGCTCAGAATCTACATTAATTTTATGCAATTCTTTTCTTATCTGTTTCCCATTTTGTCTCATGAATAAGGTGTCTTCAACTTGATATCATGGTAGCTAAGTAAGGTATTCTTGGATAAAGTCCATAATATTAAAACTTTAATTTGTTTTTCATGTGTTATTAATTTCTAAGTGTGGCTTTATGTTCATAGTAATAATGTTTCTATTGTTTTATTTTTTGTTGACCGTGTTTTATTTGACCATCACAAGCTAATAGCTAAATCATGGACAAATAAAACGCACTTAGCTTATTCCATATATTCGCTTAAAAATTAATTAGGTTGGTAATGCGGACAAGAACAATCAGTTCTTATACAATTTAGTTCGAAATTTCAAATTTGTACACGGAATATTAATATCCTATACAAATATATTTATTTTAGTTATTTGAGGTCTAGAATACAAAAATATACATATTTATCTTAATTTTAACTTGATACTCATCCAAAAAATCTGTAATTTTGGCTTGTTTACATTTTCATCTGTCAAAATGAAGTTTTTCGTTTTGCCAACTACTTTTATTTTGGAAAAACCTTGCTATTGTGAATGAAAAAAAGCGATGAACTGGCAATGCCTCTAGTTCAATATACAAGCTATGAGAACTTATGACAAGCCAACACAATTATGTTGGCTAAGTCTTCCATACAAAATAAGCTTAATTTGCTGGTCAAAAAAACACGCCTTTTTGGTTATAACTGTCCCGCTGACGAATTGCCGGAACCTATGAAACAGTTGTGTACTCCTTCCCTCAATATGCATTGAGACTTGTATGATACTAATTTTAAAAACAGGTCGGTTCAGTAAATATTATGTTTTAAAATTATACTAAAATAGTCATAAAAAAGTATAAAAATAAATATTTCTCAAAACCGTTATGTACTTATACAATTCACTTGACTCATATCGACTTTTGTGCAGATAATTTTGTAGTGTTTTAAACGGGACAACAAATAAATTTTGTAAATACTAGTTGCGCTATGCAGAATTTTGAACCAAAATTGCTTGACGTAAAGAATAAATAACATATGGCTAATTTAGACAGTTCCCAGAAACTTATTGAAGTAGTATTTCATTTCCACCAACACCATTTTTACACGACTGTATATAATGCTTTGTAATTAAAGAAAAAAAATTACATAGGATTCTAAAATTGTTACGCGAATATTAAAATTTCTTAATAAATATTTAGCCAAGTCGCCATGAAATAATCGTGTAATACCGAAAGAGCCATTTCCTGTATAAGTTTGGGTAGCTACATAAAAAGACAGAATAATTTACAGAAAATTGAATTAGTTAATTAAGTTTATATTTGACAGTGAGTAGGCTCATTCATAGTAAAGCTTGCTTAAGTTGATTTATACATTATATTTTCCTTACTTACTGCAAACCAGAAATGGTAATCAAAATAAGATAAGTTAGAGGCAAAATGGTGTACAGTCCCACACCAAATGTCAAACTTTAGAAAATATTAGAAAATTGATGGTCACTGACTAATGATGATGAACACGAGTGAAATCCTGCGCACACATATTATGCCAGTAAGTGAATCCCATTCAGAGTCATATCCCCGAATAGGAAAAGTGGTCAGCGGCAGCAAGTGAATTAAAAAATTATCATGAATGTGAATTGATGGCCTAAAATAGCCATTTAAATGTTATGATAACACATTAGCTATGTTTTTTCTTTTTACAATTCCTCAGAAGTAGCAGTTAGTTATCCGCTGTTGGGTAAACGAGTTGCCAGGTGTCTATGCGTATGTCAAAAGCAATTAATCAATGAAATCAAATAGTATAGAGACAAACTATGTTGCTATGGCTAATGGCTGTCCTAGAAACTTTTTTCTTGTACATTTTTTGCAACTTATAGCATACTAATACCTAATATCTTGATAGCGACTGCCAATTGCAGAGTCTCACTTTCCAAATTTAATAATTTCCTAAAATTTGTCTTTTCTTTTTTCTTCCTCATACAGGTCGTGGCAAGATGAAGAAAATGATGAGCATGATGATGATGGGCATGGCCATGAAAATGATCGGTATGCTGCCGGTTGCCATGGGTATGCTTTACATGATGGCCGGCAAGGCGCTGATTGTCTCCAAGATTGCCCTATTGTTGGCGGGCATGATGGGTATAAAGAAACTAATGTCCGGTCGAGGCGGCGGCAATGGTGGCGGTAATGGTTGGTCGTCCGGTGGCGGCGGTGGTGGCGGCTGGTCTTCCGGCGGTGGCGGTGGTTATGATCGACGTTCACTAAATGAGGCGCACGAATTGGCTTATCGTGGTTATACTCATAGACAGCCATCTGGTGTGTATTCGAAGCAGAAGTCAGCACAGCAACAAAACTTTCATCAACCACTACAGCAGGAGCAGCATCAGCAGAAACAGCAGCAACAACCGTTATCGCTGCAACAGCAGCAGCAACAGCAGCAAGTGCAAAAGTCATAAACAGTAGCCAGCAGAAGAAGTAGTGGTTACAGTGATGAAGAGCTATCGACACCAACAAGAACAACCAATAACTGTAATACAATCGAAGTGCAAGAATATACATATACATATGTATCTATTATAAACACTGAAAGGCATGAAAATTAATGCATTCACTCATCATTCATCTCATAGATGATGTGTAGCATCTGAACACAAATCATCAGCCGCCAAATTGCCAACAAAGATAGCTTCACATTTGTTGTGCAGCATTTTGTAATTAGAATTTCTGCTACTGTTTCGTATCTTCAGCTCTTTCAACATATTCTCTTGCCAATCCTCTTCTAGCTTCAGTGAGATATTGGCGTCTTTCCACATTTCACGCTGTTTCGCCAACTGCAGAGTCAATGTTTCTTCTAGTAAATATTTTCTATCATTTTTGTTGTTTTTTGCTATAATATAAACTACAGTTATTAATATGGATTCATTGCCACGAACTGCAATCAAGCCAACGCTTTTCTTTGATTAACTACAGTCTATTTTTTCTTCTGCTTCTTTTACTATCTTTATTAGCTGTGAACTATGGCGAACTCGCTATTTTACTTTCCCCTTTACCACTCAATTGCACTTACTCTATGTAGCTCTTTGTTACAGTTAGTTATCAATTACCGGTAGTGTTTTAGTTTCCATTATTCCAGGTGTACTTCCTTATTCGCAAACACACAGAAATGACCATAGGCATGCGCATGCGTACATGTGCGTTAGCTCTAAATTCCTCATTTCCTAGCACATTGATAGGCCATTTTTCATTAATTTCACATACAATATGGGACACCAAACGATTTCTTAAGTGAAAATTCATTGCAAATGAAACACCATTACTTGTTTTCCTTTTCAATTACATTCATTAATTTTTCTTTGCTAACTTAATTATTTATTAATATTTTGTAGTTTTTAAGCCTAAACATTTTTTTAAGTTTTTCTAGTGCTATGCATTCAGAAAATAAAATTACAAAAACATACAAAACCACAAATAAAAATTATATACGTATTTTATTTATAATATAGTACGTAAAAACCAACTGTTTACTGCATTTTTATACATAGTTATATTAAATGAATTGCAATATAAAATAAAATACCTTGGCGTTTTTTTCAACCCACAGGTTTCAGTAACTCCTGTACGCCTCTCAGTACCGGGGTGTTCGGCCCTCATTCTGAGCCTTCATTATGCCAATGACGTATCCTCTTTGTTTGCTGCGCTTCTTAGAGGGAACGCTTTAATGTTCGAGTTGACGGTTTTTCATAACCAATACTTGAACAGACGGCGTCACAAGCGAGTAGCAGGTTAACCTCTGGCATATTATGTTAAATGGCTGGTCCCATCACCTCCGGCTTCCAAATGGAGCAATAGGTAGTTAATAGCAATAGCAGGTTAACCTGAAGAAACTTCCACAACTACATGATGACAGGCGGAACATAGATAAATAGATAGATATATAAATTGACGAATGCACCGCGACCTTAGGTCTATTGTGCCCTCTCCTAACTCACAGGGACTCACTTCGCCCCAGCATATTGATCAAGTCCATATCCTGCTGGGTGCAAGCGAGCACTATCCGGAAACATGGATCCAAGGGCCTTTGACCTGCGTCTGCAGACTGCGATGCAGTCGATTAGCAGGTGCTCCGGGGTTTCAGGCTCCCTGTTGCAAAAGCGGCAGTTAGCGCAAGAGGTTAGGCCCATGTTAAATAAATGCCTTTTCAACATGCGGTGGCCGGTGTAAAATGCGACCAGAAGCCTGAGTTTATCCCTTGGGAGGTTAATTATAGATTTGAACCTGTTCTGGTTGTACCCCCGAATTAGCAACTTGGCATATTGCATTCCCTGCCCACTCTCTATTCCTTACGGAGCAGTTCCTTCACAGTATGGGGACCCACCCCAGTGCGAGCCCTACCATATTGGTGAAGACTGCGAAGCGGGAGAGCTCATCATCCAGTTCGTTGCCGGATATACCTCTATGATCAGGCACCCAGATTAGGTGCACCCGGTTTCTTTCAGCTAGGCTCTCTGCACTCCTGCACTAGTAACGATTTGATCTCCTAAGAGGAGATCGCTTTTAGTGCCGCTTGACTATCGCTAAGTATAGTTATTCGCTCGTTGCGATAGTTGCGATGGAGGTTTGCCTCTATACACCGACTTGTGGCCAAGACTTCAGCCTGAAAAATGCTCGGATAGCTTCCCAACGGTATGGAGAACGGTTTGGCGGAACATACTCTGAAGCCGACCAAACTTTTACCTGGACAGAGGCAGTTACAACATTAGTCCTCTAGCCTTTTCTGCTGATTTCCCAGCATAATCAATTGGATGAATGTCGCAACCACGAACCCAGGATTTAAAATTAAATCTGAAATGTTAATTCCTAATCATAGTATTAGGAAAAGCTTAAGTCCAGTCGTTTAGTTCTATCCAGATTGCACCAACTCGGAAGCGATCTGCCCTACATCCCAGTCTCTGCGGTACTCATAAAAAAGTCAAACAGTCAGTGTTAGCGAAAATCGCGCATCACAAATAATACTTTTTGACATTTACATATACATATATTAAACGATGACGTACTCAGTTTGATAAGCTTTTTTATGAATTTATACAAAATTTTGCTATAAATTAAGACGTTTTGGCAAAAAATATACATATGATGGCAAGAATATAATATTATATATTTTCATGAATATTTAAACGATGTTCGTGGTTTCGATGAAGCTGAATAAATTATTTATATCGAAACTGCTTGGTTTTAATTTGATCATTTTGCATTTTCGATGAAGCTGAATAAATTATTTATATCGAAACTGCTTGGTTTTAATTTGATCATTTTGCAATGAAAGTGTTCTAAAACCCAAATATTACAGCGGCGATGCATAAATACTGCAGTTATACCCTATCGATACATTGCAGTAGTTTTCTAAATCACTCAATATTATAGTGTGAAATATACTAGTGAAATTCGCAGAAAATCCTTTCCTCATAAAACTGTTTTATTATATTTGAATATCAAAAATGGTTTGGATCAAGTGAATACTTTCCTTAGGCCCATATACGTAATATAATATAAAGACTTTCGAACTTACAGGTGACTTTATGCTGGATATATCGGCCAATATGTCAGTTATCTAAATGAAAATTACAGAGGGTGTTTTACTCATAACAGTATATCTTAGTAATATCAAAATAGATACAATGGGGCGAAAGTTTGACCTAGCCCCCATATAACTAATATGACTGACTTTACTCCGTTTGATGGGTGATTGTTTAAGAGGTACCTTAATTGTTTTGGTATGTGGTATCATAATAGTTAATATACGCAACGTCTAACCACTTTCAAAAAGACAAAATCAAGCACATTGTTGATATTTCTTATAAGTGAATTGATTACACAAAAATTTTTAACATTGTTTATTCATTCAGACGCCATCAAAGCTGCAGGTACGACAAAACAAAAATATCTGCCTCTTCTTAATAATGAACACTTTTGTTCCCAACAGTGAGTTTCCTTGTCATAAACTAATACAATTGTCTTGTCATCAGAATTAGAGGTGCCACCAAGAGCCCATAGTTTATTATCTAGCGATACGCCAGCGATATTGCCATAGACACCTTCCAAACAATAAATCTGCAATCATATCAAAAATATTTAGGCCCCTATTACGGTTTTAAACCTAGTTGCATTTTCCGTATGCGTCGATATCAACTCAATACTTAAACAAAAAAGTTTCGATTAAAATATCGTCATACTTCAACTTTTTTGTGGTATTAAGGTTTTCAATTATGTGCCGATGGGATTGACTTAGGTATCAAAAAATTTCAACTGCCACCAAGCAGTTGCTGTAGAACATTACTGTGATTATTTAGGACACATATTATTAAAAAATCGGTAAAAAGAAAAACTATTTTATTTATAATTTTAAACTGCTTCAATCAGTTAGTTTGCACAAATACAGAGAAATATGAGACATTTGTTGAGCCTCTGGAAAAATTCAGAAGCTAGACAACGCAAAGTATAACTTGGAAGTTAGACAAGGCAATGTATAACGAACCGTATTCGTATTTCGAATTTAGAGAGTCGGTACAATCTAATATTTTTAGCTATATTATTCTTTAAGTAAAATTAAATTTTTTAAGCGTTTTTCTCTTCTTCCGTCATTTGTATTTTATCCACTCTGTTCAAATAATATGTCCATAATATTTTTTTAAAACCTTATTAACAATTCATGATCTATTGCCAGCCTAAAGTTAAAACCATTTAAATTGACTACCGTCAGCAAGGAATAGGAGATTTTGTGGTATCCTCAATATTTAAAAGCCATTAAAGCCTGTTACGAAATTCCAATGAAACTTAAAATTAGTTTTAAGTTAGTAAAACAAAAACGGACTTGGTTGTAACAGGGGTGTGAGTTTCATACCGAGCGATTGGAAAAAAATCAACTTAATACCATATACCTGAGACCATTTGTTACGCTGAGGATCATAACGTTCAACAATTCTGCTACTTTTACGCCACCAACTACCTAATACATAAATATGACCATTATGTGCAGCTACCTGTAATAAAAAATAGCAATACATTATTTACTTTTTTTCAATATAAGATAATCTGTTATAATTTTATTTTTTTTTTAACAATTTTTGGTCATTATTTCTGAGTAAATATTTTTTCTCCTATCAATATCAATATCAAAATCATATATAAGGACTATGTCCCAACCGGCGTGAATGGTCCTGCACAGCACTGCTCCGACGGGTAGCCAGAGGCCGCATGCGTACGATGACCAAGAGCTGTCACCTCATTTTTCAGGGTATTAGTCCAGACGAACCTGCATGGAGAAATTTCTACCTCGAATAGAATGATTTCGTACAACTTGGAAGCCCTCCTGATTCAGGAATCGTGAGAATTTAAAGGAGAGGTTAAAGGTCTCACAGAAACAGCGAATGGTAATTTGGGATATCTCATGTGGGAGACCCAGAGCCTGCGAGGTACTAAGGAAAGATATTAACTTTCTTTGTTTTTTGGAATATTGTGGAGTAATAAAGATGGAGATGTGGTACATGAATCGGTCTATTTCCCCAACCAAAATGGCAACATGAGAAACAACAAAGTTGGTCAACTATTGCACAAGGCACAGCTTCTTGCTCACCATTGGATGTGAGGCTAACGGGCATCATTTGGAGTGTGTATATTAATTTTGCCAAGATGTGTGTAATTTCCTAAAAGACACGTCATAGGCCCCCTAAAATATATATGGTTATAAATGATAAGCATGACGAGCTGAGTCGATTTAGCCACGTCCGTCTGTCTGGACATATACTTATAAGCGAACTAGTCTCTCAATTTTAGATATTGGTATGAAAATTTGCAGATATCTTTCTCTTCATAGCTTCGATGCAGCGGTAGCTGATGTTGACGAGTTGAATGGCGGGTGACTGTCTGTCTGTCTTTCAGTTCTGTAACTTGAAAGAATAGCGATATTTTTGTACACGTATTCCTTGGCAAAAAGTGAGGACGAGTTCGTAGAAGGGAGGGGCGTAATCGAACCACTGCCACGCCCACAAAAGCCATAAGTAAGCTGCTAATTGATCCAAAAACACCGTCTGAGACAAGTAAAGGAAAATCTTGGCGTTAAATTCTTTTAAGTCAACGATACGGCGATTTTGAATGTTTAATTAATTTTTGCCAGATGTTTTACTGGTACACATTTTGGATCGTCTTCGATTTTTGTTCCAAAATTTCTCACTGTCGATTGACATTGCTCAGGAGATGATTCACTTAGTTAGTGGTTCTAACTGGTGACGAATCATGGGTATAATGTTATGACATTGAAATGAAAGCTCTATCACCCCACTGGAAGCTGCCGCATTAGTCAGTAACTTGGCGTTAAGGCAAATGTGATGGTTTTGCATCATGAGATCTTGTTAAAGGATAGTAAGGTCAATAAAGAATATTACCTGCAAATTAAGCGCAACTAAGTAAAGAAATCCCCCAGAAACGCCCGAATTTTTGGAAGAAGAAAAAAGTACAGAAGAGGGACTAATTTGGTCAAATCATACAGGCCGATAGACTAAAGTCCTTCACAGTAAAGGGTTTGGAGAACCAATGGTTCATATTATCCTTCAAAGACTACTCACCCTAGCAAAAAGAAGGTGCGTAAACGTTGGAATAAACCAAACCCATCAAAATCAACCAAAATCCATTCACAAGAAGAAAATATGTTCCATCACTGAGAACTGTAATAATCATTGGGTTGGAAATAACCAAATGCGTCAGTGTCTCACTCATTACTATTATCGAAAAGGCAGAGTCTGAAATATGTATTTCGGGTGGTATGTGCATGTGATAACAAAAAGGTCCATTTTTGCACTGCAGTCAACAGAAACGGAGGGATATATCACGAAAATAATCGCTTTTCCCCAAATGAAGGCCGCCTGTGGGATGTGCAGTGTTATCTGCACAGATTGGGGTATTGCTCTAGGATCTGTGTCACTTTTGCTAAGTTAAGAATAGAGAGACCAGAGTACACACTCCTGGATTGTCCCGCAATCGCAAAGAGTCATGAACTGGGCAATTAAATCCGGTGATAGAACACATTACAACAATTAATCTAAGACGTTTTAATATGACTGGATGATAAGAAGTGTTGTAATAACAAAAAAGGGCACAATATACCAGGGTCCAAGTGCATTCCTAAATAGTCCACTAGTAAGTTCACCTCGGAATTCGAGATATAGTAGGGTGTATCTACCATATGTAGGTTTTGAGACAACTTTTAGGGTGTCAATATACAATATTTAGAGACTTACAGCTGAGTATCTCGAATTCCGAGATTCTTACCTAATTTAAGCTTAAATGACTGGACTAAAAATGTCATCCTAATCTAAGGTCGTCAAGTGATCTAAAATTGTGAGCCGAATTTTTGACAAGTTAGGAAGGGCTACATTCGGGTGTAACCGAACAGGTCATACTCTTGCAACTTGTCAAGATCAAAGCCAGGAAAATGACTTCAGGTCATAAGGTTTGTAAGTTATAAGGATAAAGCAACTCTTCGCCCGATTTTACCAATTTAGTCATAAAAACGCACAGTTATTATAAAAACGACCTCAATTAGTATACAGTATAAATTGAAATAAAGAAATTATTGTTTCGATTCAACTCATTTTTGACAAACCGACATAATATAATTAGCAAATGATTCTCTCCTCATTTATATAATATAACTCACAGATTGACCGATATTTTCGATCAAAAATTGGCTACGGGCACTTTGATCCACATATTCCTTATCTGAAGGCTGGAATAGTTTTGGTCCGATTTGGACAATTTTTGGTCTTAGGATGGTCTACATTAAGTGAACAAAGTTTTGTCATGGTACCATCATTGGTGTTTGATTTGCATACTGAAAAGTGAAAGAATCAGATGAAATTAAAAATTACCTTATATGTATGGGAAATAGGCGTGGTTGTAGTCCAATTTCCGTTGGTTCCAAACTAGAAAATAGGAATGTTAAAATAGTATTGGTCGGATAGGTCCTAAGATATGGTTTTCAACCGAAATGTGGGTAGTGTCACGCCCATCGCCCTTTTCGACAGCTTCTCCTATAGAGTGCGATTCTATCATCTCAGATGAAAAAATTAATTCCTCTGGAGTATTTACTTTTTGATTTAGAGCGCTTTTAGTAGTATTTAACCTTGCCGTTATATGGAGAGTGGGCAGGGTCATTAACCGATTTCATCCATTTTGTAAATTTTATCCTACGGGTTCCCTTGTGCCAAATTACAATGTTATATTTTAATTTAGTGCCTAGTTATGGCATTTATGGGCATGGCAGTGGTCCGATTGCGCCCACTTCTGAACTCATTCCCACTTTTTTGCCAAGGAACACGTGTACCAAGTTTTATTACGATATCTCAATTATTACTCAATTTACCGCTTGTATAGACAGACTGCCACGGGATTCGACTCGCCTCATCATCCTGATCATTTACATATACAATATAACCCAATATCTAACTCAGTGATAAATACAACCGTTCAGTGAATAAAACTATTATAATTTGTGTATAAAAAAGACAAACTTTTTGATTTGTTCTCCTAATCTGAATAATAATAATTCTTACCCCAGGCAAGTAGTGACATGTTTTCATATCTGCGCAAGGAGTCCAGGTATTCGAATCCGGGCTGTAGCATTCGACGGATTTTAAAGAACTTTTCCCACAATAACCGCCCACTATGTATATTTTACCATTCAAAGATACTGCACCGGCACCCTCTCGTCTCACATTCAAACTGTTAACGAACTCCCAACCATCGGATTTCGTATATCTGGAAATAAACAATAAAAAAAAATGAGTGCTAACCTCTAAATTGAAATATAAGGTATATCGTATGTTACATTAATGAGCGTCAACGGCGAATTCTCCATTAAAAAACTTAGAACAAGTCTAAAAAAAATTGTTGACAATGTCAGAGTCAGAATATACCTACACCCAGAGGTAATCAATTGAAGAGGCAAGGATATGACGTTTTATAAACCTCTGCGCATGCTCTGTGTCCTGTATATTTCACCTTATTATGTTTCTAGAATTTAGATGTTTGAGACAAAAGCCTTTTGATGATCCCTACCATATTACTTAATGTATACCTTCTTATACATATATATAAGAATTGCTTTTCTCCATACATTCTACCATAAACATCTTATCTAAAGTGCCCTCGCCATTATTCTTAAAGGGAACCTTTAATAGTTAAAGCTCATAATCGTTGTCGTTAAGTAATTCATTACAGATTTATACATATTTACCTTTCCACTGACGACAGACTTTCATTACCTACACGACCACCAATCGCGTAGATTTTCTCATCTAATTCGACAACACAATGCCAGTATCTTGCTTGGTCCATGGACGGAAAATTTCGACATGTTTTATTTCGTATATTCCAGCAGAGGACATTGTTGAATGTTCTACCTTTATTCCAACCCCCAATGAATAATATATTATCATCCTTTAAAATAGTACTAAAAAAAACGGTAACCGAATTTTATACTCGCATAGTCTTGCCACTCATCCTCAGCCTTGTTATATTGTAGCAAGTGTGAACTATTCGTCTATTTAAAAAATATTGGACGTTTACTAATTAAATGTATTAAACTTGGAATTCAAATCGCTGCGCGCGCTTACCGTGGAGCAAACCGCCAGCAAAGTTGTCTCACTACAATTTCCAGCACCTAACAACCGCGGTTCTGTAAATCGGATATTTATCTTAGTCCGTGCTTTAGGCTCACTGATCCACAACACCGCCTTCATTGCCAGTAGCTCACAACCAGGTATTGTGTATATGTGTGTCAACAGAAAGTCCGTAGGGAGTTGGGTAAGCCGCAGAGAAGCTATTAAAAGTGATAGCTGCTCTTGACGAGCTCGAACATCATGGTTAATCCAGAGTTTTATGGCATCATAGGCATCTTCCTCACGAGTTATATTCAAATTGTCAGATTCGAGAATGCCTTGCAATTTTTCAACATTAAAATTCATAAACTCGTCGCTCTGGCTCACCTTCATGAAATTCTGTACTTCGTATTCGATGATTTTTTGCGTAAGTAGTTCACATTTCGTTTCACCCTCTATTGTAACGGGTGATTTTTTAAGAGCTTGATAACTTTTTTAAAAAAAAAAACGCATAAAATTTGCAAAATCTCATCGGTTCTTTATTTGAAACGTTAGATTGGTTCATGACATTTACTTTTTGAAGATAATTTCATTTAAATGTTGACCGCGGCTGCGTCTTAGGTGGTCCATTCGGAAAGTCCAATTTTGGGCAACTTTTTCGAGCATTTCGGCCGGAATAGCCCGAATTTCTTCGGAAATGTTGTCTTCCAAAGCTGGAATAGTTGCTGGCTTATTTCTGTAGACTTTAGACTTGACGTAGCCCCACAAAAAATAGTCTAAAGGCGTTAAATCGCATGATCTTGGTGGCCAACTTACGGGTCCATTTCTTGAGATGAATTGTTCTCCGAAGTTTTCCCTCAAAATGGCCATAGAATCGCGAGCTGTGTGGCATGTAGCGCCATCTTGTTGAAACCACATGTCAACCAAGTTCAGTTCTTCCATTTTTGGCAACAAAAAGTTTGTTAGCATCGAACGATAGCGATCGCCATTCACCGTAACGTTGCGTCCAACGGCATCTTTGAAAAAATACGGTCCAATGATTCCACCAGCGTATAAACCACACCAAACAGTGCATTTTTCGGGATGCATGGGCAGTTCTTGAACGGCTTCTGGTTGCTCTTCACCCCAAATGCGGCAATTTTGCTTATTTACGTAGCCATTCAACCAGAAATGAGCCTCATCGCTGAACAAAATTTGTCGATAAAAAAGCGGATTTTCTGCCAACTTTTCTAGGGCCCATTCACTGAAAATTCGACGTTGTGGCAGATCGTTCGGCTTCAGTTCTTGCACGAGCTGTATTTTATACGGTTTTACACCAAGATCTTTGCGTAAAATCTTCCATGTGGTCGAATAACACAAACCCAATTGCTGCGAACGGCGACGAATCGACATTTCACGGTCTTCAGCCACACTCTCAGAAACAGACGCAATATTCTCTTCTGTACGCACTGTACGCATTCGTGTGGTTGGTTTAATGTCCAATAAAGTAAACTGAGTGCGAAACTTGGTCACAATCGCATTAATTGTTTGCTCACTTGGTCGATTATGTAGACCATAAATCGGACGTAAAGCGCGAAACACATTTCGAACCGAACACTGATTTTGGTAATAAAATTCAATGATTTGCAAGCGTTGCTCGTTAGTAAGTCTATTCATGATGAAATGTCAAAGCATACTGAGCATCTTTCTCTTTGACACCATGTCTGATATCCCACGTGATCTGTCAAATACTAATGCATGAAAATCCTAACCTCAAAAAAATCACCCATTATAAGCACACTGTAATGTGTAATCGTTGATATGCGTTACAATGTAGTTCACACAAGTGCTTATGGCATCATCCAGTTGCAAAACGATTGCCGCCTTTAGCATCGCACCGCCATTGCTAACGGTAATCAACAGCTGGCCGGTGTAGCAAAAGATTATTAAAGGCTCAAAAACATCGCTATCAATATCATTTATTTCGAAGGGGGAACTAATGCCTTGACCTGCACTGAAAAGGTTCTTGAAGTAAGGACTCGCTGCTGAGAGTATAAAACGATGAGCAGGTATTCTGGGCAATACAAAAATTATAAATAGAAATCGGTAATGCTATGTAAGCTGAAGACAAAATAATACTTACAGACAAGTTGAGTTTAAAGCATTAAATGCCACATCCATTAGTAACTGTCCGTCATAGAAGCAAAATAGTTTCCGCATTAATTTCTCCATAAAACGTTTCTGCGTACTCGAATTTCTCTGTAGAGCAGGTTTTTCTTTAGAACGTGTGGCCATTATTAGTTATTGAACTTCCCCTTCGTTTTGGAGAGAGAGAGAAGAAAAAAAAAAAGTGTGGAAGTTTGTTTTCAAGTTGTATAGCGTATACTAGATGTCCGGTGGGCGACTGTCACCTTGGCAACTTTGATAGCGCGTTGGACCACGAACCTGGCAATACACTAATCACAGAACATTATTTATTATTTGTAGTTATGCAGCTTTGAATGAAATCTTTAACAATTTCTATGTGTGAATAAAATACACCAAAATCTCTTAATAATCTTAATATCACTCACCCTTGCATTTATTTACGTTTAATATTAGAGATCTGGACAAGTACTATAATTGATACATGGATACTATTTTTCCATATTTTAAATTTTCTTACGTTATTTTTGTTTTATTATGTCATAATTTTTAATAAGCAATTTTAAACGCAGGTGTCAATATTGAAAAATATTTTTGTATGAAGTTAGTAGTGCAATGCCACAGCACAGTTTTAAGTATTATGAAACATCATTTCCCTATCAACAAGACTTGACCGGCTAAAAATGTGTTAGTATTAATATAATCGTTGGAAATGTGACATTGTACTGAGATCTAAAATGTTGACTCGACCTTTGCGCCGGACCAGCTTGATATTTCGGTTTATAAAGAAGCATTCTCTTTTGTAAGACTTTTCTAGAAACCGGTAAATTAATATGATGATTACATACATTTACGTTATAACAATAGCGTGTAGAAACATTAATTTAACATACATATGTACATATAATATATACTATATATTTTTGTAAATGTATACATACATATGTATAGCATTAAAGAACACTTACCACAACACAACAAACGAAAGAAAACTGGACTTTGCTAATCACGCTGCTGTAAATCAGAACATTTTTTTTCAACAACTCCCAACAAAATGTTTTATAAGGACAATACGCAAATGATCACAGCCAACAGTTGACTTGTGATGGCGCGACTGGCAAGCAAAGAACGTCTATAATAGAGAAGGTTCACGTTTCAAATACCGTAACTTTTCGAAGGGGTACTCGGCAGAGATGAGCCAGTCCCACCACAGACAAATTATAAGCGTGTTTCAATTGAGCATTTTCAGTGTTAAATGAGAAAAATAATGCTAATTCCAATGTTAACAAATTTACGCCTAGAGATTCGTTTATTTTCTATGCGCAACCGACTCGGCACATAATTTATATACATCCGTACATATTTGGTATCAAAGCATATACTTAGTATATATGTGCATAAGTATGTATGTATGTTTATTAAAATTTATCTACATATGTATTTCATTATGATTCCATAAAATCATTGAAAATATATAATAAAGTTTGTATTATTATCCAAATAATTAATATAAGTTAAGGTAATTAGTTTGAAACTTATACACTTACCTTAAAAGTTTTGATATCATCTTAGAGATTTAGCGGTCGCACATGTTCTCATATACATACATACATAGAATTATGTGTGCATGTAAACAAATATGACAGACCATACGCATAATGTTTGTAAACTTGCAACTTGCAACATATGCATGTAAATATGTACACTCAATGTTTCATAAGAAATCTCCGTTCACACGGTCASCCAATGGCGAAGCTCATTTTTTGTCAAAGAGTCAAAGTGGCGTCAATGCGTCACAACATTGCATTGTTGGTAGAAAATCCGAGCTGTGCGAAAAAAAATAAACCAACGGCCGCCGATTGTCTCCGCTTCCCTTGCCCCTGTACAGCTTCGTAAACAAACCAGCGTATATATGTATGTTTGTGTGTGAACTTAAATACATATCGACGCAGATTTTTGCAAGCCGCGTACAAATATTTTTTACATGACAAATACAGTTAATCCCGGATATATGCAACAATCTAAGATACAGATTTTTGTGGTTTGTGAAAAATAAGAATATAATATGGCACATAGGCGAGTGCGGATACTTAAGCGAGTGGTACTTAAAACAATAAATTATATGTATTTCAAAAAACAACCGTGAGATGCAGCAAGATATAATATAGGCTGTTAAG
>NW_017537178.1:163039-165331 GCF_001853355.1 Bactrocera latifrons | reverse complement strand
TGCAGCAATAGCACCAGGCGAAGGCGGCATCCACTTAGTAACCGCACTGCGAAAGGAACTGGTGGCAGCATGCGACGTTACAATGCGAAGCACGAAATGTCACAATAAGCGAGGACCTGTATACTGGTGGAATGAAGAAATTGCCACGCTGAAAAAGCTGTGTCATGCAGCTCGACGTCGCTTACAACGCAATCAAAACGATGAAAACGAAAACCGTCTCAAAGAAGCTTTTAAAAGTCACAAAAAGCTCTTAAAGGCAGCTATAACCCGTAGCAAAAGGAACTGTTTTGAAAAAATCTGTGGAGAAGCGAATATAGACCCCTGGGGGACTGCTTATAAAATCTGTATGTCTAAATTCAAAAATAAGCGGCAGCAACCCAAATGCGCTGCATTCATGAATAAAGTCGTCGAGGCATTCTTTCCGACGCACGAACCGATTACTAACGCTGATCAACGAAACGAAGGTGCTGAATCACCCCCACTGGTTACAGAAGAACTACTGACCATAGCCAAAAAAATCAAAAACAACAAAGCGCCTGGTATCGACGGAATACCAAACAGAGCTCTAAAGGTAGCCATAATTTCGAAGTCCACTCTTTTTGCAAAAATGTACAACGCATGCATAAAAGAAGGGATATTTCCCGATCCCTGGAAATTCCAGCGTCAGGTTTTAATCCCAAAACCAAAAAAAAACACCAGATGAACCCTACTCGTGTCGACCTCTGTGTATGCTCGACACAATGTGAAAAGTGTACGAAAGCATAATAAGAAACCCTTGGAGATTGCAATCCAGGAAGCCGGCGGACTATCAGAAAGACAATACGGCTTCAGAAAACAGAGGTCTACTATCGATGCACTGAAAGAAGTGGTCGACACTGCGAAAAGAGCAGTAAAGATGGAAAGGTGGTACAAAAAAATAGTGTGCGCTGATCACCCTGGATGTGAAAAATGCATTCAACTCTGCTAAATGGAAAAATATACTCGAAGCCCTATATGGAATACGCGCCCTTCGGTACCTCATAAATATCGTTATGAGTTATTTTAAAAATAGAAAGCTGATCTACGACACCAACGAAGGCATCAAGAGCTACCCTATTACAAGCGGAGTACCACAAGGTTCTGTTCTAGGCCCTCTCTTATGGAATCTAGTTTATGATGGGAATATGCTAAGAATTCCACACCCTAAAAACGTTAAGCTAATCGCATACGCGGACGACCTTATGGTGGTAGCAGTAGGTAAACAACTCGATGACCTACAAAGTAAATGTAATGAATGCATAATGGTCTACGCCAATGGTTTTCTTCCAAGAATTTGGAACTGGCTGAGCACAAAACAGAGGTATTGCTCATAAGCACCCGGAAAATTTAGGAAAAAATAACTCTCACTATAGGAGAGTGCGTGAAGCTGAAGTACTTAGGGGTAATATTGGACTCCAAGCTAAAATTCAAGCAGAACTTGGCAAACATAGCAAATAAAGCAAATAAGATYTATAACGCCTTATCAAGAATGATGGCAAATAGAGGCTGTGTGCGCTCCAGCCGACGACTTCTAATCGCAAAAGCTATGAGCTCAGTTATATTATATGCAGCTCCTGTATGGATACAGGCACTAAACATAAAAGCATATGCCGAAGCTGCTACTTCCATAATGACTACATTAAGACAGCTACAGCAGAGTAGGCGTCACTCCGTCCGTGCTATAGAGGAGACGTAATATGTCTTGTCGCTCCCATGAAGTAATACCTTATTTGGTGGTTCCGTGGGAGAGTCTTGAGTTGGGAGTAGATTAGATTTAGCGGATTAAAGTTCCGCACTCCAGCTTTCGATGCTTCCTCCTACTATAAAAAAAAAAAAACAAAATCCCACAACTCATACTCATCACACMACACAACAGTCAGCACACAACCTACATTATCATACACGCAACCCCACGCAACAAACCAACCACACTACACACACGCCATACGTTACCGTTTTCACCACCTAATCGATCAAAAAGGATTGCTTAGATGGGGATGTTTTCTATTCGATTTTTACGTCCGAAAAGGTATACACGTCTCGCCAAGTTGTTCACCGTCGATCCGCCACTTCTCGTCATYAAGTTCTGGTCCAGATTTGGAGTCATCATGCGGTCGCGTGTGTGTGTGCACATCAACAGTGAAAAATAATAAATAAAAAATTATAACTTGAAATTTGTATTACAAAAAAATACTGAAGTTTTCGCCCGGAACGGGAAATACGTATAATATAAATTGCTATATTTTTATATACAATATCTTTCTTTTAACCGAA
>NW_017537178.1:150692-162374 GCF_001853355.1 Bactrocera latifrons | reverse complement strand
TTTTTTTTTTTGTAGCATCGCTTAAGGATGACCGAATAGATCTACCAGAGGAAGAAGGGCCACCGGCCTTTAGATTGATGCACTTACAACTTACCCACAAGCTGTCCTCCTCAAACTACACCTTTGTAGCCGCCTACTGCTTAGTGAACTGCTTCATAATACTTCCACCGACTCGGGGAACCAGCTGATGGTCCAATATTTTTCTTCTCTTGAATAAAATTATAAAAAAATATAACTTAATAATGTACCTACCTGTATTTATTTGTGAAATTATATATTTTTTATATATATATTGGCCGTATATACATGGCCAACCGATATCATTACGCTGGACATTTCTTCATATATGTGTATGTTTTTCCTTGAGGAGCGAAGCTGTGGCTTTTCCTTTTACCATACTTGTATTAGATAGGCTTCGGCAGCCTCACACCAAATAACTCTCTTCTTTTTTCACATTTTCCCATTATTAACTTTTTTTTTGTATTTTTATATTAATTGCAATTTTTTGGTTTGTTGTTTTCTATTTTTTTGTTTGCTAACTTTTCTTGTTTAAAACTTTCTGTTTATTTTTTCACTTTGACAGTTTGTAGTATCAAACTCAGCTGCGATTAAACAAATGTGACCAAGAGATGACGGGAGAATTAGAGTGGATCAGTTTCAAAACACTTTGGTGAAGTGGTTTTGAAGTGTAATTTTTGCATGGCAGAATCTGGTGAAATCCCGTGGTTTAGTGAGTAACTACTCGACAGCCTAAATTTCGTGGTGAAGTGTCGGTCGGAACATAAGATTAGCGTGTAACCTAACATTTTATAAACTCGCAATTTTTAAAAGTTAAGCGCGAGAAGTTAAAAAAGATATCTAAATTGGATATTAAAATTACTTACCGATCCAAACAGGGTTAGATCGTCGAACCCTAAAGAATTTTTCTGTTGCGTTTGCGCAAAAAGGCTCCTATATGGAGGTCCATTTCAGTTAGACACTATAATTCAATTGCAACGGACTAGCGAATAATATCCAAGAGATAATATAATTTAGGAGACAGTAAGTTATATCGATACCTGCGGCCTAAGAAACCAAATTAAACAGCCGATCGAAGGGTTTCAGCGTTTTTCGAGATCATGAGCGAAATAGTGATAGTGATCTAGCCTTCATTTTGCACATCATGCAAACAATACTATGTCGACAGCCATAGTACCCTTGACAGTTAAAACATAGCTATCCGATCAGGCGATGTCGAGCTGGAAAYATTCAATATATACATCTACCCAGATATTGTTGTCCATCAAGATATTAACCTCTTAGAGAAAACCTATTGGTACTTGGAGACTTTAAGGCGCAAAATTACCGATTACGCGAATACGTTTAGTTGCGAAAACGTATGTAAACGTAGTATGCGACGGTGCGTTATCGTAACAACCAACCTCCATATATATAAACATTCACAAGATTATTAACCTGGAGAGACTGTTCCATATAATTAAACAAACTCGAGGAGAAGCAAGAACAACGTAAAAACGT
This sequence comes from Bactrocera latifrons, assembly GCF_001853355.1. Classification (NCBI taxonomy): domain Eukaryota; kingdom Metazoa; phylum Arthropoda; class Insecta; order Diptera; family Tephritidae; genus Bactrocera; species Bactrocera latifrons. The sequence goes on along the minus strand of NW_017537178.1, from coordinate 160,856 downwards.
ACCATTTCCTGATGGCATGGAGGGACCTGGTATCACAATACGAAAACAAACGAGTTTAGGTGAACGCACAATTATAATTTTTGTTCAACTAACCCAAAGAAACCCAAGAAAGTGGAAGCGCTAGTAAACACCTTCAGAGGACTGTCAACAATTGCCATACACATCTGTATAATGTATACATAGATATTAGTAGCTGAGACCCAATCATCTTTTTAGGTGGACTAAAATAACCCAAATGCAACTTAGCAATACCACCATGAAGAGCTCTCGATGTATTTTTCACCCATAGATTAAAATTTTTGGGAGCAGGAAAAAATTTAACTAATCCTATTTCAGTGACTCAATCCGTTAGTGAATTCTATAGAAAATAAAGAGGGAAGATATATTGTCCCTTGAGTTTCGACCTTCAGCTTTTTACATGCTAGTAAAAACTCTGTTAAAGGCAACAACTTCTCAAAAAAACCTAAAGACATTGAGAGTTGTAAATTATGTAGAACGCAATATTCCATTCAAGAATGCAAATGAATGTTGAGACCCGAATAACAACAGTAAAAATTAATGGTTATTGTTACTATTGTCTTGCATTATCATATAGTTTCTAAGATTTCAAGAGCAAATATTCTTGCAGAATATGCAGAAAGAAACACAAAACTCATCTGCACCTCGAACCGTTATCGATCCCTCCGGCATAGAAGAAGAACCTCAAACTCGCCTCTTGACAAAAACACCAGTAGTACCTCCTAAAACCCATAACACTAACACAAATCCGCAAACCGACATAACCCTTCTACAGTCCGCTAAAAATAAAACCCAAAACCCACAAAACTTAAGTGGGAAGTAGATTTTGTTAGGTACTGCCATAGTGCAAGTTCTCTACAAAGGGCAATTATTCACATCTCGAAATTCCGGGTCAGAAGCTACATCCATTTCATAAAAATTTCACAGGAAATTGGACATACCCACTTTCAATAAAAATACACAAGTCACTGTATTGAGCAACACTGTTTCAACAACAGATCCAAAAATAACTTTGTATTGATAACTTAACCGCTTCATCACTTAATACGATCATTTCTAATACAGATTTCGGTTTTCGTTTAGCTGACCTCATTTTATTAAAACCAGAACTGTCGACAACGTGATCTGTACCACCAAATAATTCTCAGTCGTATACAGAAAAAAGTACTAGTAACCCTACTAGCCTAAGAAGAAGAATTCGGTTGGATTCTATCCGAAACCCCACCTGAAAACCCTTCCCACTCTCAATGTCAGATTTTAAAAAGATGACCACAGACAAGTTGCTCACAAAATTTTGGTAATTGGAAGAAGTTCAAAAAAGTCTTTACCCTCAACTTCAGATATAGTGTGAGGAAATTTTCAAAATACCACCCGCAGAAACTCAACTGGGCGAACACGGTCTTATGACAAAAAATAGAATACAACCCCGCGGCTCATACGAAAACGTATAATCTATTCATTCAACTGCGAGTAGTATTTAACGCTTTACGCCCCACCTCAAACAGGAACAGCCTCAATGATGTGCTAGTGTATAGCATCTATTCTGCAAGCAGACCTTATAATCTAAATCAAGACAAATATTCAAAAAACTGTATCGTCAAATAGTTGTTGAAAGCAAATATACTCCAAATAATAATTATAAGTAATGCAAAGTATTACGTTTGGTATTACCGCCGTCAAATTAGGGGATGATGTACAAAGAACCCACACACTGACAGCAGAGTTACTTCCAAAAAAAAGGATGTGCTTGCAAGAGCACATGACGTGCAACTCATTACATCTTTGAAGTCCGCAAGATTTGCTCTACGCAAATGGACCTCAAATTACCCAAAAGTTTTATCTGGAGTCCCACAAGAACTCCTATTGGATACCAACTTACTCAGTTTACCGGAATTCAATAACACAAAAACCCTCTGCTGATGGTAGGCACCTTGCCGCGGTGCAGAGGCTTAGTCGCAAGGAATATACGGCACCCCCCAACCGGTGTGAGTGGTGCTGACTAGCACCGCCTAGACAGGCTGTCGGGCGCCGCATGCGTGTGGCAACCAAGAACTACCACCTCCTAATCCAGGGTGTCATGCAACCCGTGCCCATTGGATGATTTGCAACGAGGAGGAGCATTCGGCTGTATTTTAACGGGGCCTCCCCAACACCGGGCCGAATTGGGGTGTAACTGTGGCTTTACCGCGCCAAGGGGCTCTGGTGCGGCGGACCTCCTAGTTCCCCATTAAAACAAGCAGACCCGACAGCTCACCCCGCTGAGCGAAGAGTCGTACGAACAAGATGAATCCACCAAATAAACCAACAAGAACAATGGAACGCGATAAGGCAATGGAGAAGGCAGGCGGCGCAGCTGTAGGAAGGGGAGGTCAACGAGCTAAGCGTAAGTTCAGCTACCTTGACGCTCTCTCGCCAGAAGAGCGGGCGCTGTTCGAGGAGCGTGTCAGGGAGGACGATGACGACATGCCCTCTTGCAGCGGCGCCCGGCGTACAACAGCGACTATGACCGCGGATGCAGCCCATAGCACCACCAAGGCCCCCCGAAATAGACCAAGTTACTCAGACTCGGGTGAGTCTCATCGGGCTGAGGCCGGTGGTGCACGCAGGAGGATAAGAAGACGCAGGAGGGGAGGGAAGAGATCTCTCCCAACAGCAGACAAACCAGGCGATGACCCTCGAAGTAAGGCCATCAGCGGTGCCTGCCACAAAGGAGTATGGCAAGACCACGTCTGTGTGTGCGCAAGGCAGCCGGGTTATGGACCGTGGCCAGGTTAGTGTTTCACTGACCGAAATGTGCACAGACCGCAAAGCGGAGGAGCGGTCAGCTCACACCACAGGAGCCCCCAGTTCCAAAGGGTTGAGAGACGGCGGCACGAGAGCGACCGGAGGCCAACCATTAGCACCGGCCTTCGACGTGAACCTGCATCACGCGGCGGGAGCCTCGGCAGTCATAACGAGCAGGTTCACAACGAATAAGTTGGGCATTTTGCTGATCCAAGAACCTTGGGTCTATAAAGGTGAGGTCAAAGGCCTCAAGACAGTACACAACAAGGTAATCTGGGACCTCTCTAGTGAGCGACCAAGAGCATGCATAGTAGTCAGGAATAATGTCGACTTTTCCTGTATTTCAGAGTTCCTGACGCAGGATTTGGTGGCGGTACAGGCCAGAGACTGGGAAGGCAGAGACTTCGTCCTGGCATCAGCCTACTTCCCACGGGAGGCAGCAGCAGGACCCCCCGAAGTGGTGGCAAGACTAGTGGAGTACTGCAAGAGGTACAGGCTGCCCCTCATTATCGGATGCGACGCGAACGTTCACCATGTGGAATGGGATAGCACGGACTACAACACAAGGGGTGAGTCTGTATTAGAATATGTATTAGGTAGTAACTTAGCTATTGAAAATGTGAGCTGCGAACCCACCTTTATAACTATAAGCAGGAGGGAGGTGCTGGACATCACCTTCAGCAACGAGCATGCAAATGGATGGGTCTTAAGGTGGAAAGTCTCAACGGAGAACTCCCTGTCAGAGCACAGAATTGTAAGGTTCGCACTGAAGGTTGAGGTCAGGCAACTTCCTGCAAGACGCAACTCTCGAAGAAGGAACTGGAGTGCCTTCAGGGAGATGCTACAGGATGAATTAAAAAGGGAGAGGCAGATCGATGATAGCGTTACGGGCCCGGGCATAGAGAGCAGAGTGTTGGCACTGAACGGGTCTATCACTAAAGTTTACAACGGTAGCTGCCCCCTAATAATGCCCACAGATAGGCGCAACTGTCCCTGGTGGACAAAGAAACTTGCAGACCTCAGAAAAAGGATACGTAGCCTATTCAACAAGGCAAAACATACAGGGGACTGAGAAGAATACAGGAGCTACCTAACCCTCTACAATAAGGACATTAGGTCAGCAAAACAAGCTAGCTTCAGGAGTTTCTGTGAAAAGGTCTCCTCCACACCAGAAGCGGCGCGCCTGCACAAGGCTCTGGCTAGTGGGACGTCTAACACGGAGCTAGCTATCAAAAGAAGTGACGGGACTTTTACGACCAGCGGCGAGGACAGGGCGACAGAGCTTCTGCGTGCTCACTTCCCGGAGACCATCCCGGTAGACCAAAGCCTACCAGTGAGCGAACATAGGCCATCCCGCTCGGATTTGGTAACCGATAGGCAATTAGTCACTGCGGACTCGATCAAGTGGGCAATGGCCTCGTTCGAAAAATTCAAGTCTACAGGGGTGAACGGCATCTTCCCAGCGCTTTTGCAACAGGGTGAACAGCCTCTGCTACCTCACCTTGTTCGGCTGCTGAGGGAGAGCCTCGCAATGGCGTACATCCCTGACCCATGGAGGACGGCTGAGGTGATCTTCATACCAAAAGTAGAAAGGAAGGACTATTTCTTGGCCAAATCCTAAAGGCCGATTAGTCTAACGTCCTTCCTACTGAAGACTATGGAAAAGATCATAGATCACAATATAAGGTCGTCGGCGCTGAAGACTGCACCCCTGCATGCTGCTTAGCATGCATACAGAGCGGGAAGATCCACCAGTACGGCTCTGTACCAGTTGACCTCGGAGGTAGAGAGCTCACTGGAGAAAGGGGAAGTGATGATATGTGCCTTCCTAGACATCGAAGGTGCCTTCGACAACACATCTCACAAGAGTGTAGCCAGGGCGATTGAGAGAAGGAATGTGGCAGCACCGGTCCGCAGATGGATTGACGCCGTGCTGCGCACCAGGATAGCCGAGACCAGGGTAGGTGAAACAAAGATCCGTCAGGGTGCGACAAGAGGCTGCCCACAGGGAGGTGTGCTATCACCACTACTATCGAGCCTTGTCGTGGACGAACTGTTAGCATTGCTAACTGACATTGTCATAATAGCAAGAGGCAAATTTGGGGATACTCTCTGTGATCTAGTGCAACGAGGTTTAATCTGATAAAAGGGTGGTGCAGGGGAGCGGATCTAAATATTAACCCCTGAAAGACAACCATAATCCCTTTCACAAGGCGCAGGTCCCTCCACCGCTTGAGTAAAATCACACTTGGGTACAACGTCCAGTGTGTTTAACGTGGGTACCTGCTGACGGCAGACTTACTCCACGGCACTCAAAAGTACAGCGGATCAAATCAATGCGTTGATCAGCGCCCTGAGAATGCCAAGCATTTTCAGTACCAATTGGCAGTGTGGAATGGACACACTAACCACCTTGGTCGGGTTCGAGGCCCATCTAAAAYCTCTGCCGTGCTTTGGGTCCGGCACCCGGTTGCTATGCAACTCCACATTCAACCGACAAAGTCAGTTCTTCCCGCATTTAGGTTTTAACCACAACCACCACGATACTCCCCGAGGGGCCAGTMMGCATGAGCAGGTTGGAGTTACCTCCAAGGGCTCCTGCTCCCCGTGGTACCAGAATTAAGTCTCCGGTCAGACCTCGTAGCCGAAACTACTACCASTTGAGCTTCCATACTGCTCTGGTGGCCAGGGGTTGGACCCCATGCATACATCACATACACACACCAATCATACAAATCTAACCCTAATTTCCTACTAACCGCCTTCACCGCTTAAATAATTCACGCGCAAACAACCCTAACTGTTCGGTATTCCGACTAGTGGAGATCACACCACTAACATCTAATCGTCCATCAGTCMAGCTAATCCCCATRCMMCCCAGATCCCTAATGTCCGAGTACATCGGGCACTCCGCAATTAAATGCGACCAATTTTCCAACCCCTCCCCACAAAAACACCCCGAGGTATCTGATAGGTGCCTCTGATGCAAAAATGCAYTCAGAGGCCCATGCCCCGTAAGGAGGAAACCCAGACTCAGACAAAATCTGAAGTCTGGGTTATCCTCAACGAACCCAACGTCCCGAATGTACTCGTACGTCATTCGGCCGTTAGGACTATTGTCCCAACGTTGTTACCACCTACGCCTAACCCTATCATCTAGGAGTCACTTGCTCCCTAGATATCCCTCCCTCTCCACATCATCGTCGGAAATCCAATCGTTCCGCAGCAKTGACASACTCAAACCCCTTCTTAACCTGMATGCAACAGCACGCTGTATGACAATCAGGTCAAGATGCACCCCAGTAAAACCTGCATCGCATCCGTTGAGACGGTGCGACATACAGGCAAACAAGCAAGCATCATACCACGCTGGATTGGGAGGAGTTTTTGAGACCCCCAGACAGTCCTGGCTGTCTCCCACCATACAGGGGCTCCATATGTGCCACAGGCCACAAACAAGCCAAGATATATGGTGCGGACAGCACGACGTCCGAGACCCCAATCGCTCCTCAAAATGCGGCGTATTTTGCCTACAGTKGCCTGCAGTCGCTCCTTCACATACGCCAAGTGTGGAGTAAAACACATCCTTTCACTCATAGTCAACCCCAGATATTTGACTTGCGTCACATATYTGATGCTGACCCCATTHACRCGGACAATCGGTGGACGAACCGGTGACAATCTGCCCTTAAGCAGCATTGTCACCGTTTTTCCCCTCGATATGTCCACCCCCACACCTACACCCCAAGTATTCACGATCTCTAAGAGATCTCCTCCCGCCCGCTCTATCTCAGACCGCGAGCGACCTTCGACCATAAGAAGAAGGTCGTCCGCATACGCACAACACTTACAGAGTGGCTCGAGCTGCCCAAACAGAGTGTCTATCATAAGGTTCCAAATATATGGACCGCAGATGRAAYCCTGCGGGMAGCCAYKRACCMCTCCAATCTCCACACTTCCATTCATGCCGACAAGAGAGGCCTTTCTGTCCGAAAAATAACTCCGCCAAAGAGTAATTTCCGGACAGGCAAGCTCCTCCAGCCGTTGTGCCACTCGATCTCAGCTTAGGTAGTCAAACGCCCCCTTGAAGTCAAMAAAYATGCCAAGGACATACTTGTTGACATTCTCCCTAACGACATCHTGAACATAAAACCAAGCATCCTCTATACTGCGTCCTTTCCGGAACCCAAACTGCCTATCCGACCACATACCCCGCGTTAGCTCCTGAAGTCGTTCCACCATGACTCTTTCCAGCACTTTTCCAAGTACTGGAAGGAGACTGATGCCTCGATAAGATCGAGATCACTCCTGATCTTATCGGGGGACTTCAGGAGAGGAACAACCCTAGCACTTTTCCACTCACGTGGAAAGTATCCCTCCCAAACGCACTATTACAGAGTGTCATCGACGCGAAGAGAGGTGACATCCTCCCTTCTACGACTCCGGCAGATCCTATAGACCTGACCCCAGAGGTCGTTCCTATTCTCGCTAACAAAACTCCTCCAACTCCTCCTTAACTCTAACTAGCATCTATTTATATTCCCTATCCGCACAACTAAATTCATACCTAAGCTGGGACAGCCTRTCAGAATTGGACCGTCGGGCGCGTTGAAACCTTCGTCTCAATCGTCTGACAGTCCTCCTCTTCAAGGTTAGCTCACGCGTCCACCATTTAATTTTGCTAACTCTAGAACTTTCACACCTACCAAAAACCCTATCATTCACCCCCCMAACTACCTCATAGAGACGAGCAATTTGCTCGTCCACCCCCAACTCCTCAAAAACTCTAAGCGGTATTCAAAACACCGCATCCCTAACGGAGAGTCCATATTGGTTCCAGTCAGTACCAGAGGTACGCCATCGCCGCAATGGACTCTCATAAGGCAAGGGAGAGGATTGAGGGGTAATCATAATTTGAATCAAATTATGATCAAATTATGATCACTCAATCCCCACCCTCCCTTAACCTCCCATCTAACACTGAAAGCCCTACTTGCTGCCTCATTCATAAGCGTCACGTCAATGTCGCTCACGCCCCCAGGCCCATCGAACGTATACCACTCGCTCGGCTCATTCAARATGTGGAGGCTATTAGCCACCACCCATTCGCTTAATGCCTCACCTCGACTGTGGCTTTGGTATCCAGACGAATGCCGGGATACCTTGCTAAACCACATCGAGGACGAGGCATTCGCATCCTCCTAGGGCTCTTGGGGCTCGCTATATTTCCAATATAAACTAGCGACAATCATCCTACCGAACTCCCCTTCTACAGCTACACATATACCCAGTTGTGAAGAATCCACAACTACACAATCGTAGCGTGGATTATTCACAACTATTGCGGCGTTAGCTCTAAGGTCAGTGAAGACCTTAAAACCCCCAGGGAGACCCCGAACAACACCATTGGTGGCGTAGGGCTCCTGGAGTAGAGCAATACCGCACCCACCCTCAACCRTACARCCSCCCAACTCACACATCACGGCATAGGAGCCCTGACAGTTAAGTTGGATGATCCCACCTATCAGTGTCTGGCGAGAGCGCGCTCAACAAGACCACAATATATAGGGCAGGCAGCTGACATCATGAGATGCCCAGCTAGTCTCCCCTTGAACGCACAGTTGCGGCAATGTGGTGCATTGACGCACTTGGGGGCAGAGAGATCGAGATGACTAGCAAGGTTAAATACCTGGGTCTTACGCTGGATTCTACCCTGAGGTGGAAGCAGCATGTGAACCAAACGCTGGTCAAAGCAACAAAAGCATTAATGGTGTGCAAACGGCTGGCGGGTAAATCCTGAAGCTGTAAGCCAAAGATCGTTAGGTGTTTGTACACTAGGGTGGGTCGATTCCGGGCTTTTTTCGATTCTAGATTTCTAATAGTGCGGAAAAGTTGCCTTAGTACTTCCTGATTCCAATGCAACTTTTTGTTTTGAGATCGGATTGCATCTTCAACCCCAACTCCGGCCTTGAAATTTCGGAAATTCGCCTAAAATCGTGAAATTGTCTACCTAGCGCCTGAAATACGCATCTCATGGCAAAGTGTATTCGTCACGTCATTTGCTACCGAAATGGTATGAGTGATCATGGCCGTAGGACGAACCGTTCCCGAGATACGAGCGAAAACGCGGCGCGCCACAGAGCGAAATCGGCTTGCGGGTACACTTCTTGACGTCTGATAATCAGCTGATGTTGATAGCCTTCATGTACATGTTTCGTCGTCATCAACAAACAATTATCACCGAAAACCTTTTCCAAGATTCTGTATGTTTAGTGAAAAAAATGTTTGTTGAATTTTGTTGACATTTGGCAAAAATGTCACAATCAGTCTTACCAACCTAGTAAAAATATTTCGACGAATCGCTTTTCGCACGAAATTTTATTTAAAGTCTTCTTATTTTTTGCTCAGAGTAGTTTGCAAGAACCACATATTATTATTTAAGAAGATACTCTACGATACAGTCATACCGCAAATATTTTCCCAAGTTTATATAATTAATTATATACAGGCATATAAATGACGGGTAATTTTTTGAATAGCATCCTCCGATCGGTGTTAAAATGGGAATGCACAGATAAGGAGGTTTTAGATATATATATAATTGCCGCTGACTTATGGTTTTTGAGATATTTCCATTAAAAGTTCAAAAATTCAACTATTTAAAATGCGTGTTTCTGCGATTTCTAACGAATTTTACACTTATATTTTTAACTTTTATATCCACTAATACTGAGGTAGGTATATTAGCCCTCAGTGGCATTTTACACCATTTGGACACGCGTGCACGTTTTGAGGGCTAGATGAGGGAATCATCGCGGGCAAGCATGAAGAGGGAATTGAGATCAACGTATTTTTCCACTCCTTGTTTACAAATTAGAGCGCGAGAATATATGGGTAGTTGCACTGTAGGTAACAATCACAAAATTGCCTAACAATTCTAAGTTTCGTTATAACTACCATAAATCTATAATATGTAAGACAAATAATAAAAAGTATAATTAATATTTCGGAAGATGTTCTTTGGTTACAGTTCCAGCTGCTTCCAATTTAATGAATTACTTTTTCTTTTTAAATTTTGGACACTGTTTTCACGCGCTGATTACATTTCTGCACATTTAAATTATAATAACTTTAGTTTATGAACCACTGTTTTTTCAAACACATATGCGCAAATGAGCACTTAGCACCCACCGTTTGTATTCTACAGTGGTAGACATTCGTATAGGCACACAATGAAATTTTTCGAAAAAGCATATTTAAAGCAGATTATTTCGAAAAAAAGATTTTGACATGTCAATTACTGTAATGCTATATTGTATACCAATGACTGGCGCCAGTAAGTCGGCATGTAACGGTACTTGT
>NW_017537178.1:129166-149892 GCF_001853355.1 Bactrocera latifrons | reverse complement strand
GGTTAAGATTTGCCAAAAAATACATGCCCTGGAAAAAGTAGTGGCAGAGGGTTATTTTTTCGGATGAGGAAAAATTCAATTTAGACGGACCAAATTGCTACAGTTGTTACTGACACGATCTAACCAAAGAAAATCGGAGGCGGGAGCGTCATGGTTTGGGGAGCATTTTGTTATGATTCTAGGCTTAACCTGGTACTTATAACATGCCGCATGAACTCCGCAGCTTACATAGATCTACTCCAACAAAACCTCATTCCATTTGTAAGGCAAGCAACGGAAATCGAATATGTATTCCAACAGGACAATGCCTCGATACATGCTTCTCGGCAAACAAAGTGGTTGGAAAGCCAAGAAGTGCCTTTACTTGATTGGCCGGCATGCAGTCCGGATTGTAACCCCAAAGAAAATCTGTGGGGCGTAATGACAGGGAAAGTTTATGGCAATGGGCGTCAATACAACAACGTCAATGAGCTTAAAACTTCAATTGAGCAATGTTGGCTTGATTTGAGCGGAGATTTGCTCAAAAATCTTTTTGCGTCTATGCCAAGTCGCATTTTTGCTGTTATTGAACACCGGGGTGGCCATACCAAGTACTAAGATTAAGTTAAAGTATCGAGTTATATTTTATTTTCCATAAGATGTGGAGTGCGCTTAAATGAATGTCTCCTTAAAAATCCAGATTTCTTTAAAATTATGTTAAGATTTTACTAATTACTGTTGAATTGATAAAAATTTTAAATTAACAATATTTAAGACAATAAAATGAATAACTTTCAATATTTAAATGCAACAATTAAAGCTTTTATTTATTAAAAACCCAAAATATATGTGTGCGCTCATACGAATGTCTACCACTGTATTTGTGTGCTTAGCCACTCTCAATTAATAATGTCGTACCCCGGAAATATATTTATACTTGATGATATTTTATTTTTTGGAAAATTTGTTCCCTTTCTAAAGTGCGCACTGTTGCACGAGGTGAGTCTGTTCTAAAATTTATTATTAGTAATAATTTAAGTATTGAAAATGTTGGTTGTGACCCTACACCCGCATCACAGACGACGGTAGGACTTAAACTATCAAAACTGCAAAGACTCGCCTGCGTCTGTATGTCAGGAGCTATTCTTTCGGCGCCGCGATTTGATGGTACTGATGGATAGAGGAGGTCCTCAGGATAAAAAATGACTCATAGTTTTCTAGATATTCCACTTTAAAGTTCAAAAATTTGTAAAAACAGTGGATATAAAAGTTAAAAATACAACCATGAAATTCATTATAAATGGGAAACACGGATTTTAAATAGTTGAATTTTTGCAAATGTCTCTAAAATCATAAATCAGTAGCAACTATATATTTTCTTAATCTAGAGGACCTCCTCTGTTCGAGAAGTAAATAGAGAAGGTACCATCTTCTACAAGAGTGTACAGCTGCTGGCGTATGCCGATGATATTGATATCATTGCCCTCAACACCCGCGATGTTAGTTCTGCTTTCTCCAAACTGGACAAGGAAGCAACACAAATGGGTCTGGCAGTGAACGAGGGCAAGACGAAATATCTCCTGTCATCAAACAAACAGTCGTCGCACTCGCGACTTGGCACTCACGTCACTGTTGCCAGTTATAGCTTTGAAGTTGTAGATAATTTCGTCTATCTTGGAACCAGCGTAAACACCACCAACAATGTCAGCCTAGAAATCCAACGCAGGATAACTCTTGCCAACACGTGCTACTCGGACTGAGTAGGCAATTGAGAAGCAAAGTCCTCTCTCGACAAACAAAAACCAAACTCTATAAGTCACTCATAATACCCGTCCTGCTATATGGTGCAGAGGCTTGGACGATGACAACAACTAATGAGTCGACGTTGCGAGTTTTCGAGACAAAAGTTCTGCCAAAGATTTATGGTTCTTTGCGCGTGGGCCACGGCGAATATCGCATTTGATGGAACGAGGAGCTGTACGAGATTACGACGACATTGACATAGTTTAGCGAATTAAAAGATAGCGGCTACGCTGGGTAGGTCATGTTGTCCGGATGGACGAAAACGCTCCAGCTCTGAAAGTATTCGACGCAGTACCCGCCGGGGGGAGCAGAGGAATTTCTCCACTCCGTTGGAAGGACCAAGTGGAGAAGGACCTGGCTTCACTTGGAATATCTAATTGGCGCCACGTAGCGAAAAGAAGAAACCAGTGGCGCGCTGTTGTTAACTCGGCTATAATCGCGTAAGCGGTGTCTACGCCAATCAAGAAGAAGAAGAAGAGGACCTCCTCTATCCGTACATACCCATTTTAACCCCGAAATCCGGGGATGCTATTCTAAAATTTACCCGCTATTTCACCACATTAAACACACTTTATTCACATTTTTCATTTCAAATTAACTAAATTACACTATAAACATTTAAAAAAATCCACACTCTACACTTATAGCTGGTTTTTACCTACAAAATCTTTATTTTAAAAATTTCATTTTGAACTCGTTTGAACCTCATTTGTTTACCAAAAATTACGACGAAATGAAGCGCTCCCATGTGATGATAAGGCAATTCGCTGAAATTCCTCTTTTTCGCAAAAATTCCTCAATCCATGCATATGGATATTTTCGTTTTTAAATTTATTAAGCAAATAACTAATATTGTATACATGTATTAGTAATATTATATAATAAAATTACGTAATAAAGTGTAAATTATACAGTGCAGTTCGAAAACTCAAATTTTAAATAGAATAATATATACAGTGGCTCCATCGCATAATCGGACAAGAGTTTTTCTAACATAAATGTCCTCCAAACATAAAGATAAAAAAGTAGACCGTTCCCACGACAGTCGGGTCTACGAAAACCGGAACGGACCCGGATTTTTATCCGGCCAAGGACTGTCAACTCGGCAGAATTCTGCCGTTACAACAACAACATAAAAAAGTAGAATGTATTGTTTTTTGCTTTGATTTACCCTTCATAATACTGTCTCTCTCATCAATAAAAAGACAACAGTTATCCTTTATGATAACTGTAAATTTGAGTAGCAAAACATAAATATCTGAATTTTTTTCACTCAACGAATGATCGGAGAAATCAAAATAGCAATGCTTATGTGCCGTTATTTTGTAAATGCGCACTTACAATCACATTTTTTTTTCTTGTTTAGTTATAAATTTTATTTAGTCGAAGAAGAGCTTAGAATTTTGTGAATTATTTTTTAATATGGCTCCAAACGGAAAGCAACTTCGCTCGAAATAAGTCAACTAATAGTGAAATTGAATGGTGAAGGTAAAAAAGTCAGAGAAATCGCTGAACTGGTAGGAAGAAGCAAATCCACGGTCTATGATGTGATCAAGAGGTTCCATCATGAGTTCAGATTGGATAATTAGAAGCAGAGAGGTCAAAGCAAAAAATCAAAGCCAAAAGAGCCTTCCAAAACGGCAAACGAACTTAAAACTTCTTTAAAAAATCGATGTGGCAAAGATGTCTGCCTAAACACTATTCGTAATACGTTACAAAAATACGATTACCGTGGTAGAGTTGCAAGAAAAAAACCTTTCATTCGCCATCAAAATAAAAACAAAGGGCTGAAATGTGTCAAGGAATATTTATTAGAGGATGGAGTCATCTGTAGAAGTTCACGCAAGTTAGAAAAGTTCTCTGATCGCCATTCAATTGGGAGTGGCCAGAAACGATTCTTTTACATATGACTCAAGCAGCTCACGACTTCCGGTCTTTGACCAAGTATCCTTTGGGTAGCCTAAGAACATTCGTTTGAAGGCGAGCTAAAGTGAGAAGGCTACATAGGGTTGTTCGCTGGGTTTGGGACCCGCCATGTAAACAAACACCCCCAATGAAAAATTTTCAATAGCTTCGGACGAGAGACCCCACTTTTGATGACGACCATGGCAAACGAATTAAGGACTATGATTTAAGGGCATGCTCGCATGCTTCCCTTAATTGGGAAGATGCCGCTGTCCAGCTGGTTGATGTCCTCGTGAAAATAAAGGCTGACATCACCGCCGTCSAAGAAATGCGAAGGACGGGACAGGGACAGAGACGAGTAGGTCCTTGTGGCATTTACTAAAGTGGCCATATAAAGGAGCGCAAGTTTGGTGTGGGGTTTGTGGTGGGAGAGAGTCTCCGTCGCCGAGTAATATCATTCACTGGTGAATTAACGTCTAGCCACAATCCGCATTAAAGCGAGGTTCTTSAACATATCGCTGATTTGCGCCCACGCCTCGACGGAAGAGAAGGACGATGTGACCAAAGATGCATTTTATGAGTGCTTGAAACGCACTTATGAGAGCTGCCCCGCCACGATGTCAAAATCGTGCTTGGCGACTTTAACGTCAGGGTGGGCAAAGAAGGTATCTTTGGCACTACGGTCGGTAAATTCAGCCTCCACGAGGAAACATTCCCAAATGGGTTGAGGCTGATCGACTTCGCCGGGGCCCAAAATATGGTTATCTGTAGTACTAGATTCCAGCATAAGAAGATACATCAAGCTACCCGGCTGTCTCCGGATCGAAAAACCACCAACCAGATCGATCATGTTGTGATAGACGGAAGACACGTCTCCAGTGTTTTAGATGTGCGTGCGCTCCCAGGTCCTAACATCGACTCGGAACCACAAAGCGGCGGGGCCGATGGATTGCCGGCCGGCATGCCCAACGATTGGATTTTAAGTTGCTGTTGTTGTAACGGCAGAAATTCTGCCGAGTTGACAGTCCTTGGCCGGATAAAAATCCGGGTCCGTTCCGGTTTTCATAGACCCGACTGTCGTGGGAACGGTCCGATTGTTGTGGGGACAACAACAACATTGGAATTTAAGTGTGCTATGCCCAATCCAAAAAGGAGACCCCACAATCTGCGCCAGCTACCGTGGGATAAGCCCCCTCAACATTGCACATAAGGTTTTATCAAGCGTATTGTGTGAAAGATTTAAGCCCACCATCAACAAACTGATTGGACCTTATCAGTGCGGCTTCAGACCTGGAAAATTAACAACCGGCCAGATATTCACCATGAGCCAAATCTTGGAAAAGACCCGTGAAAGGAGAATCGACACACACCACCTCTTCGTCGATTTCAAAGCAGCTTTCGACAGCACGAAAAGGAGCTGTATTCCCGAAAAACTAATACGGCTGTGTAAACTGAGGTTGAGCACCACCAAGAGAATCGGGAAGGGCTTCTCCAAGCCGTTCGATACCAAACGAGGTTTCAGGTCAAGGTGAGTCCCTATCGTGCGATTTTTTCAACCTGCTTCTGGAGAAAATAGTTCAGGCTGCAGAACTAAATAGAGAAGGTACCATCTTCTATAAGAGTGTACAGCTGCTGGCATATGCCGATGATATTGATATTATCAGACTCAACACCCTCGCCGTTAGTTGGCAATTGAGAAGCAAAGTGCTCTCTCGACAAACAAAAACCAAACTCTATAAGTTACTCATAACACCCGTCCTGCTATATGGTGCAGAGACTTGGACGATGACAACAACTGATGAGTCGACGTTACGAATTTTCGAGAGAAAAGTTCYGCGAAATATTTATGGTCCTTTGCGCGTTGGCCACGGCGAATATCGCATTCGATGGAACGATGAGCTGTACGAGATTAACATAGTTCAGCGAATTAAAAGACAGCGGCTACGCTCCAGTTCTGAAAGTATTCGACGCTGTACCCGCCGGGGGAAGCAGAGGAAGAGGAAGACCTCAATTCCGTTGGAAGGACCAGGTGGAGAAAGATCTGGCTACACTTGGAATATCCAATTGGCGCCACGTAGCGAAAAGAAGAAACGACTGGCGCGCTGTTGTTAACTCGGCTATAATCGCGTAAGCGGTGTTTACGCCAATTAAGAAGAAGTATTTATTAAAATCAGAAGACTTTTGGAATCAGGTTGTTTAACATTATTTCATCTCAAAATACATTTATTTTGATAGTTTTCCCTGTTTTCAGGTTTAATTCACTGATGAAAGCAAATTTCATTTCCGTGGATCAGATGGCAAAATGTTTGTGTGGCGTAAACCAAATGCCGAATTTGGTCATAAAAATACAAGTCACTGTGAAGCACGGAGGGGGCTCTGTCATGGTTTGGGGATGCATGTCAAGTGCTGGAGTACGCAATTTGCATTTGATTGATGGTAAAATGAGCAAATTTGGCTATCTCAATATTTTGAAATAAAATTTGCTTTTTATTAAGACAACAACCACAAGAACCCATCGGGTGTTGTAAAGCTTTGGTTGATACACAACTGCCCTAACCTAATACAAACACCACCGCAAAGCCCTGACCTTAATGTAGTCGAGCATTTGTGGGAGGAATTAGCTAGAAGTGTATCAGAAAAAGTTTAACACCTTAGGTGAGCTAAAGGAGACCTTATATACAGTTAAAAAAGTTACCTTTTCTTTATCATTTAAGCAGATGATAATATGAAGTATAAATAAAAGCAAAAAACTACACATTCTCTTTTTTATCTTTATGTTTGGATGCCATTTATATTAGAAAAACTCTTGTCCGATTATGCGATGGAGCCACTGTATATTGCCACCTAAAATACAGTAATATACATACCTAATATATAAGTATAATAATATAAGTTTAAAGTTAAAAAATTTACAACTTTTAAATTGATAATTTGTTTATTGTGAATAACTTTTTCACTTATATTATGCACTTTTCACTTACTAACACTTCACTATAAYGTTTTTGTATATCAATTTTTTTAATATTTATTGCAAATAAARCTTTATTTCAATTATTTTGTTTTAGTTAAATTCACTGTAAATGGTATTGCCATATCTGCCTAGTTGTCAACAAACGAAAATAAGCAAAAACTTTGTACCCCAAATACATAAATGGAAAACGCCAAAAACCTTTAGCAATTTTTTATAAAAAAAAAAAATTACAGAAAGGAGTTCTACGCGAAAGAACTTTGAACACCCCGATGTTGGATCGGCCAGGGTTATTTTTTTTATAAGCGCGGCCGAAGGCCGCCAGTGCAGAAGGGAGTTCTACGCGAAAGATCTTTGAACACCCCGGTGTTGGATCGGCCAGGGTTATTTTTTTTTATAAGCGCGGCCGAAGGCCGCCAGTGCAGAAGGGAGTTCTACGCGAAAGAACTCTGAACATTATAAAAAGTTGCAATACAGTGAAGGGTATAACTCCCTTTTTAACGCTTAATTTTCTTTAACGGGAATAATTCTAGGAACAATTGTACTGTCAGTTTTCCAACTAAGTACTGTGTCCTTTTTTGCTTCGCTTTTACTTTTAAATTTGGCGAAGCAATTAGCAAGTGTGGTTAGTGATTTTTAAATAGTTTCATTTATTCAAATTGATTTTTTATTAAAAAGAAAAAAATTATAAAATGTGTGCACAACGATCAGGTTTGTTATCAAATATTTCTAAATTTTTAAATTTTTAATTAAGTATTCTCTCTAGATTTCGATAAACCTCTCACCAGCCGCGGTGTACGTAAAAGAGATTTTACCGTTGCAGAACTACGAAAAATGTGGAACATAACCAAAGTTGTGGTGACCTTTAGCACTAGGGAGAAGTGCATTGTTTTGCGGAACAAGAAGGCTTAATTTTAAGCAATAAATTGTGCCGCACGCATAAAACACTCATAATCACCACTCTATCGGGGAATAATACGGTGGGGTCTTTTAGATGCCGTAGAGGTAGTTGCCGTTCGCTGGCTGCTGTATCGAGGGCCAAAGGCACTTGGTTTGAAAATGCGAAAATAACATTGCCTCAGATAGTTTATCTGATGTTCGCGTACGCTTCGCATTGGTGCCAGACCGAAGTCAAGAAAAACAGTTTTATAGCTATTTTGTTAACAGCCACGATATGCGATTGGTACAGCTATTGTCGAGAAGCCGTTGTGCTTTATCAAATAGACCATGAAGAGGCTGTGGGGAAAATTGGTGGTCCCGGAAAAATTTTACAAATTGATGAAAGCAAGTTTGGAAAACGAAAATACAATACATATTGTATAAAATTTTACGTACTAACTTATTTTCTCATATTTCAAGTAGAACACTGGAAGAGTTGACATTGGTAGTGTGTCCCGAGAATATTAGATCTATTGAGGTGCTCATACCTATTATCAAGAAGCACGTGGCGGAAGGATCAATTATATGTACCGACTTTTGGAGGGCATGTAATTGCCTTTCCGATAATGGGTATGACCACCGAAGGGTCAATCATAGTGATTCGGAAAATCCCTTTGTCGCCACAGACGGGACACACACTCAAAGAATTGAGTCACAGTGGCGGGTCATCAAAAGATTCTTGGTAATATGCAACCCTATTCTTGTGCAAATGCAGTGAATTTAAGTAAAACAAAATAATTGAAATAAAGCTTTATTTGCAATAAATATTAAAAAAAATTATATTCTAAAACGTTATAGTTAAGTGTTAGTAGATAATATAAGTGAAAAAGTTATTCACAGTAAACAAATTTTCAATTTAAAAGTTGTAAATTTTTTAACTTTAAACGCAAATATCTTTAAAACTACAAGTCAGCGGCAACTATATGTACATATTTTCGTGATCTGGAGAACGTCACCTTTCCAGTGACACCCATTTTATCCCCGAAATCCGGGGATGCTATTCTAAATTTTATCCGCGCCCACTTTTTTTTTAACCCAATCTCGGGACCGGACGAACCGATTTTGACAAAATTTGTTACGAGGCATTCTTTTTATATTCTTGTCACGCTGTGAAAATGAGCGGAATCGGACAATGCATAAATTCCATATAGCAAAATTTTAATTTCCACTTCAAGCGCGCTTAAAAAAAAATAAACCTAGTAGGTTGAACATCTGGCTGCGCTTCAAAAAAATTACCCTGGTTTTACCGGGGTTCTTTTTTTTTTTATTTTAACCCAAGGGACAGTATTCTGGCATTTTGCGGACTATTTCATAAAATTTTTAGATGGACCAGTAATTACCGTAATATGCTCGGATTCGTGCCACAAATGCCATAAAATCCACCACCACATTGCAGCACCAACAATTTCAGCACCAACTTCAGTTATTGCAGATTGCTTCAAAGGGACTTCTCTGTACGAAACTCTGAAATATATTTACGTAATATTACACAAAATGAATTTATTAAACCATTAACTTACACATGGCTCAATCGAAGCCCTGCTACAGCCTTTTCACGTTGACACAGTTGTATGCGTCGATACGCACCAAAAACGTTACCTAAGTTCCGAATCATAATAACAATTTATACTTTTGCTAATTAATAATGATATTTGCCCTTAGGTTACGGACACGATAACTGCGCACTATCGATATATTTGGTCATTAGTACTCGCATTAACTAACGGGGCATCTCGACAGGATAAAATTTATGTCATACTAACTTTATTACTTTGTCTATTGCCTGTGCAGACTCCATATTTCTTAGTGCTTACAATATATGGAAAACTAATTAGTACTTATTAAGCAATAAGCTGTCACTTTATCAGTTTAATAGCGCAGTTTTCATTTCTATGAAAACTTCGAAGAGGTAATATATTCCATTTATGCCACAATTATTATATAATATAGTAATCCAAAAATATGAATTCTTATTTTTCCCAGAAATACATTTGTAAAAAAGGATTTTCTCCTTTTGTATTTTCGCGTAAATCATTTTTTATATTAACTATAATAAAAAATATTTTTTATAATTGAGTTGTGAACACTTTTTCCATACACACATATATATGTATAATATATAATATACAGTTAGTCACTTAAGTAAGTATACACCATCTTCATTTTTGAAGATAATTCAAATTAAAGTGTTTCCTAATATACTAATSKCACGTTTTTACACAAAGCATGTGTGYATTGGCACTCGCTTTAATATCAATACGAATATAGCTGTAAAATGTTGATACCGTTAGACACACATCGCTTATTAGTTGAGGCGAGKGAAAATAATATCACAAATGTTAGTWTAYAGCGTACAATTGTTTGGTGAACACAACGCGATAGCATAATTTTAAATTTAAAAAGTTCAATCAATTTAAACAAAAAAGACACTGTTAGAAATATTGTTAAAGAATTCTACATTTTTTTTTAATTACTGAACAATTTGCGGCAATGGCTTGAAGAGGAAAAGAGCTCTCTGAATACTTAAAAAAAACTAATTATAAAATACCACAAAGAGAATAAATCTTTGCGTAAAATCGCTCGTATAGTCGATAAAAGTGTTGCTATAATTCAAAAGATTGTAAACAAGTTTAAAAGTACTGGCAAAACAAATAATAAGCCTAACTCCGGATGCCCACGGGTATTCAGTGACAGGGAAAGTAGCCTGATTGTTCGTAAAATAAAAGAAAATCCCAAAAAAAGTGCCCCAAAATTAAAAGCTGAAGTCGAAAAAGATATTGGGAAGCAGTGTAGTACCCAAACTATTCGCCGAGTCCTGTATAATGCTGGTTACCATGGACGTAATGTTAGGAAGAAGCCCTTCGTGAGCAGCGTCAATCGATGTAAACGGATATCATTTGCAAAAAATCATGAAAAGTGTGACCAAACGTTTTGGAACAACGTTATATTTTCAGATGAGTGCAAATTTTGTATAACTGGATAAGATGGTCGCGAAAAAGTATGGAGGAAAACTAACACAGAGCAGAATCCTATTAATATGGCCGGCACGGTTAAGCATGGTGGTGGCTCGGGGATGGTTTGGGGATGTATGGCAGCCAATGGGGTAGACAATCTGGTGTTTATCGAAACTATTATGGACTGATACGGTTACCTCAACATTTTTAAAAATAATTTGAAGCAAAGCGCTGTTAAATTGGGGATGGAGGAGTCATTCTTCTTTCAGCAGGATAATGATCCCAAACACACGTCCAAAGTTGTGCGAGAATGGCTCTTATACAATGTACGAAAACAGCTTAAAACACCACTCCAATCACCGGGTGCAAACCCCATTGAACATTTATGGGAACATCTAAAGCGCAAATACCTAAATATTCGATACGAAGCAAGGAACAATTAAAAAGGGCGGAAGAATGGAATAAAATACCACAAGCAGTCACCGCAAATTTGGTAAAATCAATGCCTTCACGTCTTAAATCTATTATTAAGTCCAATGGTTATCCAACCAAATACTAGAAGTTGCCTTTTCAAATAATATTTTTAATATTATTTCAATATTTGTGCCTTTGTATACTTACTTTTGTGATATGAATTTATACCAAATCTTTTTTAATTGGTCAAATTTTTTTATTTTGTGCCATTTTTTATGCGTTTTTGAATTGAGTATTATATTTATGTTTCTTTCAAGTGAATAAAAAACATTTTTCTTATATTTTGTGTTATTTAAGAAACCTAGTGCAAAAATAATGCAGATATATGTAGTGTATACTTACTTAAGTGACTAACTGTATATGAAAAATTCCGCTTCCTCGTCGCAATCAGTAAGCTCAGGAAGCACCTGTTCAACATGGGCATGGTCTCCTGTGCCAACTGCCGATTCTGCGACCTGGAACAGGAAACAYCAGCACACCTAARMCTGGATTGCTCAGCAATCTGTGGAAAAAGGCTTAAGGCCCTGGATTCTGCTTACATCAGCAGGGATCACATCACCTCACTAGCGCCTGGCAAACTCCTAGGACTGCTATGGCTGCTGGGGCTATGGGAGGTCATGTGATATAGGAGATTGCACAATAGACCTTAGGTCGCGGTGCATTACCTCAAATAACATTCTATTCTATTCTATGTATAATATGTGATTTATATTTAATAAAAACAAAGAAGTAAAAGTCTATCATAATATGTGACCTGGTCTACGAAAAGGGAGCTAACGTGCGAAAAATAGTTTTCTTGGAAACAGCTGTTAAAAATCTCATCTTCCATCCGAATCAACTAAAAAGTGAAAATTGAGTTTTTGGATTTTTTGACGCCTAAGTCCCCTTTCCGTAGACCAGGTCACAGGTTATAAAATTTATATCATATCGGAGCTACTGAAGTATTTTCTTCCCCAGTTTCCAACCAGCTCTGTATCTTGGAGGTTAGCTGGCACATCACAGTATGGGTCGATCTGCCTGCTCTGTAAGTATGCTGGTTCACGTGCAGGAGTGACGTTATCAGCGCCGTCCTTATTTCGTGGTCCTCGATCTTTTCCATACTCTTTGGTGGGAAGGAAATTACACTAATCGGATTAAAAGATTTAGCCACTTTCGGTTTAAAGATCACCTTCGCCGTCCTCCATGATTCAGGGATATACCACGGGGCCAGGCTGTCTCTCATCAGCTGAACAAGGTAGGCAGAAGTGTCCTGCGAATGGTAGGCACCTTGTCGTGGTGCAGGGGCTTAAACCGCAGCACAGCACAGCTTCTCCCAACCACCAGGGGTGATGCTGCAAGCAACTCTCCTGGGGGCTGGCAGACGCTGCATGCGCGCGGCGACCAAGAGCTACCACTTCCTAATCCAGGGTGTTATGCGACCCGTGCCCATTGGATGACTTGCAGTCAGGAGGTAAATTCGGCTGTATTCGTACGGAGCCTTCCCAACACCGGGCTGCCTTGGGAAGTAACGGTGGCCTTACTGCGTCAATTGGCCCTGGCGCAGCGGACTCTCAGATCCCCCTCACTAAGAATAGACCGCGAGGCCAACAATACGGGACAAACGGTCGTAC
This sequence comes from Bactrocera latifrons, assembly GCF_001853355.1. Lineage (NCBI taxonomy): Eukaryota > Metazoa > Arthropoda > Insecta > Diptera > Tephritidae > Bactrocera > Bactrocera latifrons. The sequence goes on along the minus strand of NW_017537178.1, from coordinate 137,260 downwards.
GAACAAGATGAACCCACAACAACAACAGCAACAACAACGACAACAACCAGAGCGTCAACATCCACAACAAAGGCTAATAGCCGCAGCAGCAACAGTACCGTAAGAAAGAGTAGCCCAGGGGCTAAATGAAAGTGCAGCTTCCTGGATGCCATGTCGCCGGGAGAACGAGCACGCTTTGAGGAGCACGCACGCGACGACGACGACGTGCCCTCTTGCAGCGGCCCTCAGCGTAGTGTGTCAACCATGACCACTGTAAATCGCACGAACGCCGTCCCTACAACCCACAACCCCCTCGAGCAGGATCGACTGCGGAGAGGGGGGTGGTTTCACAAAAGTGGAATCAAGGGGCGAGCGCAAAAGAAGACGGCAACGAGGGAACATTCCATGTACCCCGGAGCCGGGATGACCAGGAGGCCACGATGACCCACGAAGAGCGGGGATGAGTGAAGCCACTCTCAAGTGGTACCTCAGAATCCTCCAAGACGGCATGACACCGGAGACAGCTGAAAAGCGGGCTCTGAGTAGGAGTAGTGGGAGTAGCCCCACTCCTAATATTGCACAACGCGCAGGTGCCAGTGGTTCGAATGCAACAAGACGCAGAAATCAGAGGTGTCGCCGAGCCCGAGCAGCCTTGTCGGAGGGACGAAACGGAGCAAGATCGGCACCCCAAGAGGCACCTAGTCGCATGGAGAAGAGAAAGAGCGGCCAAATCACTCCTCAGGAGCCATCAAGGCCCAAAAGAATAAGAGAGGACGGACCACGGGAAGCCAGTGGGAAGCGCTTCAACCCCAACCAGCAGCCGACGAGAACCGCAAGCTGGAAGTACTCTGAGGCCGTAAAGAGCATCCGAATGGCAGTATTGCCCCGCAACTTCCCAGCGGAGGCCCTAGGGTCCGAACAGCTGAAGGCTTCTTCAAGGGTGGTACGCTGCTGGTCGACTATCAAGACGAAAGGTCGGCCACCTGACTGAAGGAAATCACGCCAAGGCTAGAGTTTTGGAAGGGTCCGGCCCTGTGTGTACCATGAGGCGAAGAAATACCACAACTACACAACGTGGTGGCATTCTTCCCAAGGAGTGCTGACAAAAACTACGACTTCGAGCTTAGTCCAGTAAGAAATCACAACGACGGCCTAAGCACCTCAGCGTGGAAGGTCGTAGCAAGTAATCTTGAGGATTTAGGGTGGAACCTCAACATAACGATAGACGACGAATCCTACAAATACATAAAACGAAAAGGATTCAGGGTAAATTTCCGATTCGGCAAGATTATAATGAGGCCATGGAGGCCCAAGGCAACAGCCACGGCGAACTAAGAATCTATGATGGGGTCAACCGCAGCATCGGCTCTACCCATAACCCGCCAAGCAGCGCATGAGGCGACTGCCGCTGTGGTTTCGGGAGAGCGAAACGAGTGCCCCAATGACTCCACCTCGGCTGGGCAGGTCGAGGCCACCGCCGCGTAGGAAAACAGAAGCAACGAGGTTCCAAATGAGCAGAAAAGCATGCTGCTATCCACCCAAGAGCTTCTAAAAGGGCTGGAGATGCAGGTTGATGAGGAAAATGAGGACGAGGACCTGTCTCTCATGGAACCTTTATTATAATCTCCGAAGCCGGCATAGAAGTGGCTCAGGTGAACCTACATCACGCATCGGCAGCCTCGGCGGTCATCGTGAAGAGGTTCATTTCGGATAACCTGAGCATCCTCCTAATCCAGGAACCTTGGGTGGTTAGAGGAGACGTAAGAGGCCTCAACTCGAGAAGGAGCAAGGTAATCGGGGATCTCTCTAGCGAGAGACCCCGTTCTTGTGTAGTCGTTAGAGCCGATATAGACTGTTTCTGTATTTTGAGAATTTCTAACGCAGGATCTGGTGGAGGTACAAGTGAAGGACAAGGAAGGATCGGACTTCGTCCTCGCATCCGCATACTTTCCGGGAGAAACGGCCACAGCACCCCGCCATCAATACTCAGTCTGGTGGCATATTGCAGACTTAACAGCCTTCCCTAACCATAGGATGCCTTGCCAATGCACATCACACGGAATAGGGTAGCAGTGAGGGGTGAGTCACTTCTTGAATTTATAATTAGTTTTAGTAATTAATATCTTCAGAGAAACTCTAAGTAGGAATATAAGTGGAGTGGGGCAGGCGGATGATAGAATCACCATAGTTGGACTGGAGAGCAGACTGAGTGCCATAAACCAGTCCATTATGGACGCCTATCATTGTGCCTGTCCACTAAAAGCGACCACCACTAGCAAACAAATCTGTCTCTGGTGGTCCAGCAAACTCTCAGCGCTTAGACTTACGGTGCGTAGATTATTCAACAAAGCCAAGCGCACAGGCAGCTGGGAGAACTACAAACGGCACCTAACAATCTATAACAAGGAGATTAGGCTTGCCAAGACAAATAGTTTCAGAAAATTCTGTGATAGCATCTCCTCGACCCCGGAGGCAGCTCGGCTGCACAAGGCGTTGTCGAAGGGTAAGATGGACACAATATTATCCCTAAAAAGACAGGACGGAACCTTTACGACAAGCGCGGAGGAGAGGGCGGAAACACTCCTACAAACGCACTTTCCGGAGACAGCTCAAGCGGACCTAACCCCAGCCTTGGTCATACGGAAGCCGGATCGCTCAGACTGGCTGACTGCAAGAAACCTATTCACTGCAGATTCAGTCAGGTGGGCACTGGCCTCCTTTTCAAGCTTTAAGTCGCCGGGAGTGGACAGCGTTTTCCCGGATCTCTTGCAGCAAGGCATGAACATTCTCCTACCACACCTCCTAAGGCTGATGAGAGATAGCCTGGCGATGTCGTATATTCCTGAGCCATGGAGAATTGCAAAAGTAATTTTCAACCCTAAGGTAGGGAGGAGAGACTATTCGCTAGCCAAATCGTTCCGGCCTATAAGTCTCGCATCCTTCATGCTAAAGGGGATGGAAAAAGTAATAGACAACCATATCAAGCGCTGAAGGTCGCACCCCTACATGCCAACAACATGCGTACAGAGCGGGTAGATCCACAAACACTGCTCTGTACCAACTCACGTCTGAGCTGCAGGATTCTCCATTGGTGGTGAGCAGCTCGAGTAGTTCGTCTACCATCAGGCTCCAAAGCAGAGGGGATAGTACTCCACCCTGTGGGCAACCTCTTGTGATGCCAAGACGAATCTTACTTTCTCCCGTTGTTGATTCTGCTACCCAAGTGCGCAGAAGGGCTTATCGGGGTGGTTAGGTTCCTTCTCTCGAGTGCCTTGATCACGCTAGTGTGAGACGCGTTATCAAAGGAACCCTCAATGTCTTATCCAGCAACCGCTGTCAAGGATACGCGGACGACATTGTCATAATGGCGAGAGGTAGATTGGAGAATACTCTCTGTGACATTGTACAAATGGGCTTAAACTTGGCGAAAGGATGGTGGAACACGGCAGGGCTAAATATCAACCTAGAAAAAACCACCGTGATCCCATTAACTAAGCGGAGATCTCTTCCGGGCCTGAGGTCCCTAACAATTGAAGGCACAGAGGTGAAAATGTCTAAAGAGGTCAAATTCCTTGGACTCACCTTAGACTCATCATTAGGGTGGAGTAGGCATTTGGACTTAACGCTGTCCAAAGCAACAAGAGCAMTTATGATTTGCAGACGCCTGGCCGGCAGATCATGGGGTTGCAAGCCAAGTATCATCAGATGGCTGTATACCATGATAGTGAGGCCTATCGTTACCTATGGAGCGGTTGCGGGCCMCCAAAGCAACGCAGTCTTCGGTGATTCGGAGCTGTCAAAGCTGCAAAGACTTGCATGTGTCTGTGCTTCGGGGGCAATGCGCACATGCTCCACGGTGGCACTGGAAGTCATACTAGAACTCACACCGCTGCATCAGGTGATCAAGCTAGCAGCAAAACACACCATGCTGCTAATGTCAGCAGAAGGCTGTGGAAGAGGGAAGGTAATGTCCTCTAGACAGATGGACTCACTAGCGGAAAGCACACCGCTAGCCCTCCTCCCAAAGGACAGCACCACGAAGAAAATTAACCTCAAGAAGAACTTTAAAGTTACTCCAGGCAGCAAAACGGAGTGGAATGACTCCACGCTGGAAAGGCTGCTGGAGGACAGTACCATTCAATGGTACACTGATGGATTTAAAACCCCCGAAGGTATTGGGGCAAGTATTATGGGATCACGCACCGAGCTGTCCATACCTATGGGCTGCCTCGCATGTATCTTCCAGGCAGAAGTTTTTGCGACGTCAGTTCTATCCAGATGCATCAATTTCATTAGCGTTGACTGGTCCGCCGATCCAAATCCCGCTACTTCGATTACTACTGGATGCGGTACTTCTGCACGACCTTCGGGGCCGGGGAGGTACTATTGAATTTGACCCATGTTCCTCGCAATCCTCTCGGCTTCCTCAGGAGTTTTCCTTTCTTGGAGGTCCCTTAGGTACCATTTTAAACTGGCACCACTCATTCCTCTCCATGAATTTCCCGACCGTTGTGCGACGATATCGTTAAAGGTTGCGCTCTTATTAGATGGCGGTGATGTCAGCTTTTACTTTTACGAACACATCAACCAGCTGGGCAGCGACACCATCCCAATTAAGCGACCGGACATTCCAAGTGCATTCCCTTAATTCGTTATCTTTAAAGCGTTTGCCATGGTCGTCATCAAAAGGGGGTTTCTCTTCCGATTTCAATTTCATTGGGGGCATTTTTTACGTGACGTTTTACACTCTAAGGTATTTCCTTGGCTTTGATTCATCCAAATTGCAAGAGTGTAAAACGTTTTATATGTGTTTTTATTTATATTCGGTTAAACACACGTTTACCTGCATTGTAATGATGATTGAAAAAATATTGACATGCAAAAACATTGTGTACTTAAGGATATTTTAAATATAATATTCAAATGATTATTCATACTTAACAAAATTGTGTTTTTTAAATATTTTCTTAAAGCTACTCAAAAAAGGTGAATTTTCCTTAGTCATCAGACAGACGAAGGCTTTTAAATTTTTCAAAAGAAAAGTATGTATATATTTTTTAACTTAAATTTTTAGTTCGTATTAATACTTGATTGATTAGTAATAAGTTCATATATCCGGTCCTTCATGGAATGATACAGAGAATCAATGTAGGTCCAAGCAGGTGAGCTTGATGAATAGGAGCATTGTCTTGTTGAAAAATCCAAGGAACTGGTCCAAAAAGATCACTTAATTTTGGAAGTAATGTATCACAAAATGTGTTTTTTTTTTTGAATATTTCTTTATTTATTGGATCTGTTTGGTAAAACAATAAGTATTCAAATCGAAAATTTATTTAAAACTAAAGAAGCTCAAGAATTTGGTTGAGTGTTTTGGGTTGCTCTCTATTGGGCTGGTAGGTCACTTCTTTTTAAATGTGTTTGATTGCAGTAATTTGTCAAGGAATTAGGGTTTGGATGTTCTCGAAGTTTAGAAATATATTATATCTCTTGCTGTTGTCCTATATCTGCTTCTTTACCATAGGAATATCAAGATCTTTAGAATGTTTTCATTACGCATGTACCATGATATACCCGTTATTTTAAATTGGAACCATTGTATTATATCAATGTTGGTTGCATAGGTCGAACCCCACAGGTGAATGCCATACATCCAAATCGGTTTTATGACCGCATTATATAGTATAAAAGCAGTTGAAAAAAAACTATCCATCCGAAACCATTGAAATTTTAATATGGTGTTTATAAGATGAATATCTATTGCTGGGACTACGATCAACTTTTTATTTTAAGAACTTCGATACATAAAACTGGTCCAAAAGTATAATAGCTGTTTTCAGAATCTGAACTTCAAAAGCGAGAAATTTTTTTTTTAATTTTCATTTTATTTTTTGGTTGTAGTCTCAGCGACAGCTGCACTCCTACTGATTAATAATTTATTTGTTTATGTTTAAATGTTCAGAAGAGTCAAAATCAACAACGGCACTGCCATCTTTTAAAATTGCTTTTTTGGACGCAATTTTTAATATTTTTACAATTTTTTTTTATTTACCAAAAAAAATTGTTTGTGCTTTTCACAAGTGTATGAATAAACTGTAAAAATTTTAAATATATTTCTCTTTCTTTAAACCTTAAAAAAATCCAGAAAACACCCTTAATTTGAGGGTTACAGACCACCCCTTAAAGAGCAAGGAGAGCACCGTTATAGTATTTGGCCAATTAACATTTTGGGAGTAATATTATCCTGTATGTATGCCTTTTTCGGAGTTAACTCTTTTACGATTCTAGCACCTTTAGAAGTAGAAGTCCTAAAAGACACAATCGACTTATTACAGTACTGGGCAAGTTGGCAACTAAAAGTTGTTCTTTGGGCAATTAGGTTGAAATAACTTTTCTAGGTGATTTGGAAAGCAATTTGCCTTTTCCTCATCACTACGTGCCCAATTACCATTCAACTCTCCTAGAGGCATGTTGGAATTTACTGGTGGCTTAAAAGACTTTTGGTTTTTCCAAAGTGAGTTTTGCTTGCTAGAATTTGGAGCTAGAATTTGGACACAGTTTGTTTATATAATTAAGCGCTGCTTTTAACTTATCTTCAGCAGATTTCAGTTAAAGTTGAAGGGGRGCGACTTAACCGCCATTCACGTCTAGCTCATTTTTTCTCATTTACAAGTTTTTCTATTTCATTATTGGTGATCTTTCTAAAATCAACTGGTTTATTGTTTCTTTTAGGTGTTGCCAATACAGCTGCATTATTTATTATGTGATCGGTTGTCACTGTGAACAGACGTATTTTTTCTTTGCTCCGTGTTCTATCATTTATTTGTTGCGGCCATAGAGTTGTTCGTGTTTAGCCAAAGAACAGCTGTCATAAATGTAACCAATTCTTACACCTGTCGCGTGTGAATTTATCACAGGCTGATGTGGATTTTTTGCTGAAATCCAAAAATGCATTTTATTGTAAAATGTGCGCCGTAGTTCGGAGAAATTCTATATCATCCTCTGTGCTCAGCTTTAAATGCTTTCAATTTTTCCGACCCCTAAAATTACTGTATACATGTTTTGTTTGGTCCATTCTGGAGTATGCAGTGTTTATTTGGAGGCCATATTGTATTTCGTCAATTAACAGGATCGAGCGTGTTCAAAAGATTTTATTAAATTTGCTCTCCGCTCCCTAAAGTTTGTTGATGTAATGTAATTAATGGTGGTATTGACTGTTCCTTTTTATTAAGGAAAATTAACTTAAATATTCCTCAGCGTTGGCATAGATCTATTTCCCTACTTTATTATAGAAAGGAAAGTACTGAATTTGTTGAATATGCTCCCTTTAAGCTTGCTATGCGTTAATTTAACTTGATTTCCGATAAAGTTGTTCTTGATTTTTCTCACTTAATACCTTCGATTCTGTGTTTAAGTTAATTAAAATTTTTATCCTAATTTTCTATTAGTCTGTAAGAATTAATGTTCATACACAGAGCAAAATGGCCACCTAAAATGCCCTGTAAATTAGAACAAAGTTTAGAAGATTTCTCTTAGTTTCTCTCCAATAAGACGCCCATTTTTTTATTACTGGATATCTCCTTTTAGTAAAAAAGTGAAGATAAAACGTTAAACTAAGGTGAACACCTTTTCAATATAATTTAGGAGATGACGCGTAGAATTTAAATGAAATCCTTTTCAGTGAAATGTAATAGATTGCCTATAAAACTAAGGTGAAAATCTTTTCAATATATTAAGAAGGTGACCCTTAGAATTAAGAGGAAACGCTTCTTAATAAAATCAAGTAGATAACATGTAAAACTAAGCAGAAACTCTCCTTAACATAAATAAGATGGGAGTCTTAATTATTATTGGAACATCATCTTAATTTTAACAAGCCGATGATCTTATCAATTTGATATTATTATTATTATTTTTTTTATTTATTTTTTTATTCAAGTTAAATTTACAATCTGTCTTAATATTAATAGACAATAAGTAAATGTGCTGTTAAGGTACAAACAAATTGTGAGTGATACTTCATTAAGTAACCCTCTGTTTAGTGACAGTATAATAGAAACAAAAGTCCAAACTACATACATACTAATTTACATAATTATTTGCTATTTTCTTTATGTT
>NW_017537178.1:107861-127844 GCF_001853355.1 Bactrocera latifrons | reverse complement strand
AAAATAACGGAATCTGTTCTTTTATACGAATTCAAATCGGATAAATTGAATGATGAAATGTAAGTTTCTTTTGTAATAGGACATTGTTATTTACAAACAATTTCGGCTTGTTATTAGTTATAATTGAATTCGCAAATCTTATAGCTGATTTGATTCCCTTTATTCTGGACGTTATACTTCTGGYATATTTTTTATGAATTTGGTGTTCAGCTTCAAATCTAAATGACCATAGGTATTTAAGGGGGCCTAGTCTGTTAATAATAGTGTGGTAGTGAACAAGGTTGTGGTGTTTGGGCTTTAAAGTATCCTTAAACAAGCATTGTTATAACCTGTTGTCCTCTTCAATCAACACTTGAAGTTTAATTAAGAGATCGTTTTCGAAATTTGGCAGTAACACATAGTCAATTAGTTTAATGAAAAGAACTAAAAATTTGAAAAAAGAATCATTCGGTGGGATAAGGTCGCCAATCATAAGTAATACTAAGTGGGAGAAAGTTCGCATTTGCTTCGCGTTTATTTTAAAATTAGCGTTTTTTATATGATTTTTTTTTTTTACAGGAGGAGAAACATTACCGATTTCTGTTTGTCCATATTGGAATATTTGCTTCCGGGAATTAAAAGTTTCCAAAGTGAACATTATTTTTCGTATATAAAGTAATGTAATATACCATTTACAGCTGGGTCATTTAATGCAGTATCAAGTTCATAATTAGTATTGTTTCTTAAAGAATTGGAATATTCGATACAATCAATGCGTGTTTCGTTTTTGTTGCGTTTGCATACTCTACAAAAAGAATTTGATTTAATGAAAATGAATTATTGTATCCTAAAACTGTGATTAGACCAAGGTTATCACCTAATATTTGAGCAAGCCGAATGTAAACTTGGAAATGTTGACCACCTATGTCAATACTCAAACCATCAACATATAATTTCTTTAAAATATCTATAAGTGGAGTGAAGGCAATATTAAAACCATACTCACAAATATCTGAACTTTTCATAAATCCGGATACAAATACTATTCATGAGCCTACCAGATTGATAATTAGGGATTGTTGGGAAAGTGTAAAAAATTCCACATATCTTCTGTTGGCAGGATTTAGAGCCCAGGGGATCATTGATCTCAAAATCGTCCATGTACAAGAAAAGTGGTATTGTCAACTTGCCTTCATCGAATTTCGCAGTTTTCCAAAGATCTCCATTTATAAAATTATAATAGGAAGCAAATTTCAACATTGGCAATAATAACCCATACCCCATACCCCTTCACTTTCAAAAAATTTTTTTATTTCAAAAGGTACGTCATTCAATACTATTTCTGCTTTAGCGCTAGTTAAAGTCGGATTATTATTTAAAATAATTCCAGACAATTCATTGCTTATTACATATTTTTGCGGATCTTTAAAATGCTTCAAGTTTTCCAATTCTTTAAGAAACTTATGCTCAGAATCCAAATTCTTAAATGGTTCAGATAAATTTCTCATTATTTCATCAGATAGAACTTTATTTTCAAAATCTTGAATCAACGGGTGAACCATTTCTATTATTGGAGCCATAATATGTTCTTTTATAGATTTTTGAATACTAAGAACGTCTTTTMTCGAAAAATGTGGATGATTGTGCAGTTCAAGAGTAAATTCAAGGACGGAATGCTTGAAGTTTGCAAGACATGGAAGTGGGTACTCATCACGATACTGTAATTGTGTAAGTGGCTCTTGTGAAACTAAAGATTGACCTAAATCATTATTTACCGAGGAAAAACTCACAGTTTTATGCTTTTCTAAGTGTTTTCGGAACCTATACACTTTGTGAAATATTTGATTGCAATTTTCCTCCTTGCAAACATATTTTGCTATGGACTGAAGCCCATGATAGCAAGCAAATTTAGACATTTTTAACAATTAAAAAGAAAACAAAGAAAATAAAAAATTAGTTATCTAACTTGCTGAGTAAATTTGAAACTGAAGGAAAATCTTCAGACTTAAGCCCAAAAAAGTATTGTTCTAAAAATACCCAAACTTGCTTCCTATTATGGGAATATTCCATTTGAAATACATAACTTAACTTAATAATACAGTCGACACAATTCATTAAAGTGGGACACTTCCCCTTAAGCCCGTCGCAAAATATAAAGAATTCTGATATACTTGTATAGTCCTCACCTACTGCAATGATGCGAGGCTGCAATTGCTGTTTTTTAACCGCGTATTGCTCAATTTTGGATGAAATCTTTGGTAATGTATCATTTGGTGTAGTTGCTAGTGTTATAAACTCTGATTGAGCGTCACCAATCGTTGGTTTGTGGGTTTTACCCTGACGCTGTGGTTGAAGAACCGCATGGAGCAATAACAACACAATGCAATATTTAGAATCTGAAATTATAAATTAATTCAATATATGAATATTTTAATATTCTATAGTTTTCATGTTTTCTTACCATTTGATAAATCTTTGTAAAGGAGTTTCGAAAGTAGTAACTCTCGGCTGGCTTGGTCTTTACTTCCGCATTTAAGATAGGAAAGATTACTTTATAAAACTTGTCAAGTTTTAAGAACAGCTCGTTTCCAATATCTGGATGCATGGTATTAAAATCAATATCAACCTCTTATAATTGAATAATGTTTAATTTGAAAATAAATAATTTGTGTTTTTTTCTTACCAATTCGTAACCGTTAAAATCATTGTAGCGCGGCCTGTCTGCTAGCAAATCCGATAGAGATCCCTTACATTTATTTCTAAATGTGCATGTATCTACCCAAAACTTTTTAACTTTTTCCCAAGGTGTGCAGTTATGTGCCAACCAACACTTTTTTCCAATACGTTATCTACAGTGCAAGAAGTTAAATTAAATATTGTTAAAACAACCATTTATTTTATAAAGTAGGAGTAAAAAGTATTGCACACCGTCAAAAACATCTTCATGAGCTTCCTGGGTAACATAATTGGCTTTGTTTTCCAACTTTATGATATTAGCCCAACGCGAGAACAATTTATCACTCGGATTCTTTTTTCCCATTTTTCTTTCCAAAAATAAAATTCCTAATATATAAGAGTAACAAAAAGTTTTTGTAAGTTTTTAGCAGTTGTAATCGAATTCGTGCAATTACCTTCTTTTCTTTAGTAAATACCACAACAATTTCATTCTCCCATTCCCTCATATCTGAGTATTGCATTTTGCGTCCTAAACCAATATAGTTGTCAACGATGCAATGTGTTACATTTTTTTGGTTTCTACTATCCAAGTAGATCGTGTAGATTGAAATTCTTCGTTTGAGGCGAACAAGGTACCATACTACATTCTCCCTATTTGACGGAAGACAAATCACTGGATATTTTTTTCAGCCAATCTAAGACTTCGGTGTTTGCAGTTTGTATCTCCTGGTCACGAATAAATGAAATACCCTTAAAAACTTGTGTTGTGCATACCGCTCTATGAACTAAATTGATAATTTAAAAATAAAAGAATCATCTTACCTTTTTTGTTCGCCACTCCCTAAAACCGGCTTTAAATTTTATGCGCTCACCGAAATATTTTGTTTCACATCTATCGAAAAAAGCGTCAACGTCGCCAATTTATATTTTCTCAAGAATGAGAAAGGAATTAACCCCCCGTTCAATCAGGGTATCAATTATTTGATTTAGCAAGCCCCAAGACTTTAATAATTCCAAGAATTCATCGTTTCCTTGGCTTGGTTCACCATAAATATCACACATTTTGAATATAATATCATGATTTTTCACAACACAACTAGCAAGCAATACAGCACAAGAGCAACTGAATTGTGACATGCAACGGGATAAAAAGAATATCATAGGCATTTTGAGACGTTAATAGCAAATTTTAAATTAATAAGAACTCTTTTAAAAATAAAAGGTTTTTCTTTTTAATCATTTTAATAAGTTTCTGGTAAAAATAAGTGGATGTCCTTATTAATTTGCGCTTTAATAGTTTTCTCATAAAAACAAGTAGATTTCTTCCTACAATTGAATTTTTTGACAAAATTAAAAAAAAACAAATTAATAAATAAGAAGTAATCTTTTATTTTCAGCCGGTTTCCTTTTCAAGAGATTTTAGAAGAAATTTAAGCTAAAATTAAGAAGACTTTCTAGTCAAATTTTCTTCAATTTACCCCCCCCCCCCCCAGGCTCTCCTCGCAAGAAGAGCTGTTTTAGAAGTCAATTTTATTGATTATAGGTGAAGTTTTTGGCTCTGCGTAGACTTAACTAAATAAATAAATAAATTATCTTAGACTTTCATCAATGTCTCTTCCTGTATTTACTTTGCAATAAATATTGATGTGGCTGGTGATATATTTTCTATCCTTCAACAAGTTTCTCTTATGAGATGTTTGATAAACTTTTGGCTCACATATCATGAGCTGCTCGTACAACTTTATTAGTACAGGAGAATGATCAGATGATAAGTCTGTACATGTATCAGCTGTCATAAACGATCCATCTATATTTCTGACTGCAGCAAAATCTATTAAGTCTGGTATTTTTTTTTTTTACCACTGGGCCAATATGTCGGCTTACCAGGAGATATTATATCCAGCTTATTATACTTGTTCATAATAGTGTAGTACAACTGTCGTACTTTCGGATTAATAAGACGTTAGCCCCAGTAAGTATGTGTGTCAATTTGATATTGCGAGCGAAACCAAGTTCTTTTGCACCTGGTCTTTGCAACGCAGTGGAGGTCTTCCCCTGCTTCCCCCGGCGGGTACTGCGACGAATATTTTCAGAGCTGGAGTATTTTCGTCCATTCGGACAACAAGACCTAGCCAGCGTAGCCGCTGTCTCTTAATTCCCTGAACTATGTCAATGTCGTATRTCTCATACAGCTCATCGTTCCATCGAATGCGATATTCACCGCGGCCAACTCGCAAAGGACCATAAATCTTTGGCAAAATTTTTCTCTCGAAAACTCGCATCGTCGATTCATTAGTTGCTGTCATCGTGCAGATCCTTGGCACCATATAGCAGGTCGGGAATTATGAGTGACTTTTAATTGGTATGATTTTTTACGTGGCGGGTCCCAAACACAGTGCACAACCCTGCGGAGGGGATGTTTCGCCTTCTTACTTTTGCTCCCCTTCAAACGGATGATCTACTCAGAGATACTTGGCCAACGATCGGAAGTCGTGACCTGCTTGAGTCATATGTAAAATAATCGTTTCTGGCCATATCGTGAGTGGCTATCAGAGAACTTTCCTTACTTGCGTGAAGTTCTACACAAGGATTTGAAGTGAAAAATGTACATAAAGGGTGTTAAATGTAGTGAAATATTTTGTTGAAATGTTCGAATTTTGGGAATTTTTGAATTTTAAAGTCGAATATCTCATAAACTAAGCGTTTGCGGTACACATATATTTTGTAATCCTTTTCCCAACGGTACCTTCAGAACGCGGCGCCAAATAAATCGGATTAATAAACAAATAATTGTGTGAGGATAAGCACGGCGACCATTGGTCTACTGTGTTCTCTTAACTCATTTCATATTACTTCTTTTAGCCTATTAGCTCTTATAAAATCAAGGACGCTTGAGAGGTTTATAGTTTTCACAATTTTTTTGCTTTGTATGAGTCCTAGTTGCGCACGCATTTCAATAATATATGCACTGGTGTCTCAGGCCTTAAGCAACACATTCCGTCTGAAAATATGCATACATTAGCCGTGCTTTATTTGACCATCGCACGCTAATAGCTAAATCATGGACAAATAAAACGCAGTTAGCTTATTTCATTTATTCGCTTAAAAATTAATTGTGTTGGCAATGCGGACAATATTCAACAATTACGCAAAAGAGTGAGTACCTATGAGGATATATGTAAGGATATTTGCTTAACATTGTTGTTTTTTAAATAACAGAATTAGTTGATGGCCGCGTGCAACTTTTTTATATTGTCAAAAATTGAAAAGATTACAAGACGGTGAAAATCATCCAAGGTGTGGTCGCCCTAATGCCTTTTTTAAAGCAAATGAAAGGAACCTAAAGTGGTTACTTTGTCGGGTCAAAAAATAACACAAGTAATTGCTACAGTTCTCTCCAAAAGTCTTGAAGAAAACCAAAATAGAAGTATAGATGTGACACCCCAAACTATCCTCAATTATTTGAAAATCAACAGCTACAGGGGGAGAGTTGCGCTCAAAATACCATAAATGTCTAGAATAAAGGAAAGATAAGGTTTTGCATATAACATAAAAATAATGTGAAATTCGGTACAGGAAACCAGTGCAAAGGCAGAGGCGTTAGGATTTGGAGATGTATTTCCAATTCGCCAAATCATGGACCACCTGATATATGTAAACATTTTGAAGAAAAACTTACGAATTGGTGCAGAAAATTTCGAAATCGAAGTGATTTCTTTTTTTTACCAAGATAATGACCCTAAAAATTCCGCACTATATAAAAAACTTTAGTTTTTATACAATTGTCATGGAGTAATTAAAACTCCTGCTGAATATCCAGTATCAAACATCGTAGAGCATCTATGGAATCAACTGTTTTTTTACGTGTAATTAAGTTTTTGTACTTTTTTGGCCAGATTTGTTGTTTGTATTACTATAAAAAATGTCAAGTTACGAACTAAATAAATTATATTACTTAATGTTAAGATTAAACAAAAAAATAGAATACTTCCTTTGCTCAGTGTATATTCATATTGTAATAAGATTATAAAAACAAAAAAAAAAAACCGTTTACTCTCGTTGCACTGAAACTATAACACCCTTCACAAATGCAAAAACTGCCTACAAGAACTTGATTTTTATCGGCCAGGTTGTGTGGTAGCTATGAACCATTTTTCGAAGATGCTTAAGATAATAATTCATGCCGAATTTCGTGATATATATCTCATCAAATGAAAAAGCTTTCGATACAAGCACTTGAAGTTATCTCGTCAAATGGTCTCCATACAAGCCATTGATTCCCATCGTTCAGTATGTATGCTATAGTGCGATACGAGGGTTCCAACAAATGGGCGACTTCTGGGGGAAAACCGGGCAAGTACAAAATTTCAGTTTAATATCTCAAACCCGACAAGGCTAACTCAAATGAACTCATGCTATGAATATATACAATCATGGACAGGGAAATAATACATTTTGAGAATGTGATAAAAAGACGTATGGAAAATTTTTTTCTTTTTCATTAGCATCACATAAAGTGAGAAATAAGTGGGTTATTTACAAAAAAATAAAAGGCTTTATTCAATAGTTAATTAAAAACAGTGATTGAGTTTCCTATTGCGTGTTTAGGTCTGAACATCATATATAGATCAGAAGAAGAATATCCGTCAACCTTTTAGTGGTCAAAGTTGCTCCATTGATTTTTGGCGCACAATTCAAATTCCGATCAAACAAAAAAATTTAAAATTTCTTTTATTTTTTTCTCTTTTCCAATAGATGTCTCTAGGGTCAAGCACTGGTAGGGTGGGGTAGACACTTGTTTGACACCTGAAGTGGAATCATGAATGTACATGAAATGAAATGAAATTTCTTCTAAGAATAAGACATAACAATGAAAGGMGTTTTTTTAGATTATAAATCAGGCAGTGATTTCGTCCGTTTCCAATGATGAGAGTTCTTTACTGTGAACAAAATATCGCAAAGAAGTCATAAAATATAATCCTTCTTTAATTAAATCGCAAACACCAGAAAAATCTAAAAGTCAACATTCTTCGAATCAACCTAGTATTCAGGGGTTCACATTGGAACATTCGTAATCGAATGTAAAGAAGAAATTCGAAAACGATTTTAATGTTGTTCCTACTTCGAATGCGAACATTATAATTCAGGAATATTCTGCAATTATTCAGAATATTAGAACAGCTTCCAATCAGAAACAGACAGGTAAAATCTAAAGCTTTTGCAATAAAATTATTGTTATCTGTCTTATTTTCAAAATTTGTTTCACTTCGTACCCAGCACTGCGTTTTAACAAGTAGCAGTGTGCATTATCCATGAAAATGTGAAGTTGATGTTGGAAGGTGCGCTAAGGAACTTTTTTGATTTTTGAACCAAATTCTTGGATCTTTATTAGCGTAGTTCGAATGTATTATCGGCACGATCACGATTCTTTTGCGCCGCGATTGGAGGGTATAATCTGAAAGAAGAAGATCTCTGGATTAAAATATGTATACACATATGTATACCCTTCTTAGACTTATAGTCTACGAGATATTTGTATTTAAAGTTCCACAATTTTATATGCAATTCACTCTCATGTTATTTTTATTTACATGACATGACAAATACCAGTTTTGCCACATATTGTGAATTGAAAAAATTATAAAAAAAATTTTTGTTTAACATATGTAGAGAAAATAGTATAAATGGTTTTTGTATTTTATGTTATTCGATAAATAAAGACCTCGAAGACCAAAGAAACCATGGTCGGTCCAACACCTGGGTGCTCATAATTATTTTGTGTCGAATTATTTTCTGTAATGGCGGCCTTCGACCGTGCTTAAAAACAATATTACCCTGGTTAGTCCAACACCGAGGGGTTCCTAGTTATTTTGTGTCGAACTACTTTCTGTACTGGCGGCCTTCGGCCGTGCCTTAAAAAAAAAATAACCCTCATCGATCGAATACCTATATTAATCAAAAGGAGAATACTGAAAAACTTTGCATTCTATAATAAGTTTTTTCTATTTATTATGGTATATAATCCATATATATATATGAAACAATATTTCATTTTCAATCATTTATATCTCTAAATATGAATCAGATTTTTGATTATATTTTCAGGACATATCTCGAAAACTATGAGTCTGAGGAGGGCATGTAGTATGTGTTTATTTTTTAATCCTGAGGACCTGCTCTATACATCCGTACCATCAAATCGCGGCGCCAAAAAAAATCGCAATATTGCCGTATTATCTACTAAGAAAGTTTTCAGAATGATGATTAAATTAATATAAATACGCGAATAAATACCTACATAAACGATCATAAAACAATGAATGAAGATAAGTGAATAGATTAATGAATAAATAAATGATCAGAAAAAAATTAATGAATGATTGGAGAAAAAATGATTAATGAATAGATACAAAAATGATTTCATAATTAATTAATAATGAACAAAGAAGTAAAATCATACGAACATGTGCCTTTGAAATGAATTTCATGGCTTTAAATTTTTTAAAATATTTTTTGTTAAAATACTGTGATGACATCTAATGATAATAAATAAATAATATTTCTCACTGTGATTAGGTGTGATTAAATATGAAGGAACTGGAAGATTATATATTTTATGTTAAAGGATTCAAATATAGCAAGTGTTTTAAGAACAACTCATGGATTGGTAAAGAAAAACCTTCATTAAAGACTTATTGGAAAAACTTGTATGCTCGAATCCAGATGAATCGTGCTATAATCGAACCTGCATTTTATGCCTACAAATCAATAGGGGTATTCGCTTGCTCTTGAAAGATTGCAGATTGCAAAAATACTATACCGAAATATACAAGGGAACGAGAGCACCCATTGCAGAATCTAGTGATATATGATAGACTGATTCGCACAATTTATTGTGAATGCCTATTATGCAAAACTTTTGTAAATGTCTATTGCAAATGACTCTTTTAACGAATATTTGATTGTGGTTAACGAATCTATTTTTTTAAAAATGACATAAATTTCTGAGAAACATAAACTTGTAAATTTTATAATTGAAGAAGCTGCTTCTATTATATTACTACATCTGGATGGTAGTTGTTAATTTCACTTTTTCAAACTTTAAAAAATCAAAAATTTGAACTTGAACTAGACGACGATAGCTATTGGAAAACTATGGATGAATTGGATGAAAGTGTTACAATTATCTTATCGAACCATTGTGGAAATTATCAAAATGTGCCTAAGTGTTTGGAATGGAGGACTAATGTTCTTGACTATTTAGACGAAGGACGTTACCAACAAATGCTCCGAGTCTCAAGAGATCAATTTACGTTGCTATTGTCCTTGATCAAAGACATTGCACAATTTAACAACGCTCAATCCATTAGGAAATTTTCAGTAGAACTACAACTAGCTAGAACCTTATATCGTTTGGGTTCATCGGGTGAAAGCGCGGCGATTCGGAAGGTAGCTATACAGTTTGGTGTAGGAGATGCAGAAGCACCAGTTGTTAACCATTCGGCTTATTTTTCAAAGAGCCGAATTTATTCCATAAAGCACAAATTGTATGCGATTAACAGTTAAGAATTCGGCATGTGGTAGCGGTACAATTTGGTAGTGTACACGATGCTCGCATGTTTCGTACTAGTGCTCTCTCCACTCAGGAAGGCTCACTTTTTTCTTATCAATGGCTAGCAGGAGATTCTGTTTATCCATTGCTGACTACTCTTATCACGCCATTTCGAACAAATTCACAACAAATGGACTATTCAAAGCGTAAAGCTTTTAACGTGCGTTATAACAATATAGTTGTCGACAACAACGAAGAATCAGATGAATTTCCTTCACATGAAAATGGCCGGCGAATAACTGAAGATGGCAGAAGCCAAGCGCAAATCTTTGTACACAATAATGTTTGGTGATCAATAAAACTTTAATTAGTAATATCCGTATATGTATGTTATACATAGTGGTATTAGGTATACCAACTCTATTTTTGATATAACTATTTATATAAGTTCATACTTACGAAACCTAAAAAAATAATCTAACTGCCATAAATAATCTTAAATAAATACAAATGTAATTTAGTATATTTAGTTGTTTTTATTTTCATATTTTTTTAAATTTCATACATAGCCATTCTTTCTTTCATTTCTAATTCTAACATCTTGCATTTTTCATCAGCTTAAATTTTTTTCAATTCTATGCCTAATTTTTTTGACTCAATATCTAACTTTCTTTCCCGAATTTTTTTTTTGCTTGAATTTAAATTTATCAAATTCCAATTTCTTCGCTTCCATAGCAATTTTTTCTGCTTGGATAGCCACCAATTGTCCAATGGATGATTTCGAAGGCCGAACTGACCGTTGGTGTGTTAATAATGGTGTGGAGATTGGTGCTATCGAAGGTGCGGCATTTGATGGCGCAGCAGGTATACATTCTTCTTCCAAGAATTCTACTTCGAATTCTGGTGCAAGACTAACTGGACATAACTGTGACGAAGGAATGTTACTTTCAACCAGTAACGGTTGCATGGCCGGCAACCGCTTTCCAAATATTTCCTTCAGTTGGTCGTAATATGGACACATTTTAGCAATTTTTGCTGAAATTAGTAAGAATGTTTTATTTACAATGAATTTAAAATATCTGTATAATACTAACCTTCGATGGTTCTGCCGTCAGTTTCGTTTTGTAGTCCTGCACCCGTTGACGCGAGCCAGTCATTGGCTTTACGGTACTGCGCCATCAAATGTCTGACCTTCCATTGCACCAGATCCCATGAGACATCCAACTGTGATTTATGTAAAAATCGTTTATAAAACAATTGCGCAGATGGAGCGTGAAATAATAGAAAACCGCATTAAATCAAAAATTTAAAAAACTATCGGTCGTCATTGTAAACGGACGTGTTTTTTCTCTGCTCCGTGTGCTATTTTTATTTATTTTAAATTAATGCCGTGTGTTTGCGGACATAGAGTTGATCGTGCTCAGCCCAAGATCAGCTGCCATAAATGCAACCAATTCTTCCACTTGTCGTGTGTGAATTTATCACAGGCTGATGTGGATTTTTTGCTAAAATCTACAACTAAAGGCTGATCACTCAATCAAGGTAGTAAATGAACATTTGGAGCCTATTAATCCTAATAAGATAAATGCCATGCTTAACTCTCTGCTTGTGGAAGTGAGTTCACTGAGAGCTGAACAATCGAAGGCGCTCACTTTAATACAACAATTATGTGATGACCGAAATTCGTTGATCGTTAAGGTTAATGAACTCAAATCAAAAATCTGCATTGTGAAAAATAAATGGTCCGATAACGGCAAGTTCTCTACACCAGCCTCGAATGCTCTCTCTGCTGCATATCCCATTCTCACAGCTGCGACTTGTACAAATGCTTCTAAAATCGCTTCTCCGTCTAATGCTGCTGCTTCTGCTGATAATGTGAGTGTTAATAATGTCACTCCCGCTATACCGAAAGCATTCTCTGCAGCTTCAACTTTTGCTAACTCCATTCTCACTTCTACGACTATTGTGGGTAGAAATGCTCAGCCATCTAACGTTGCTGTTTCTGCTCCAACGGATAACTTGAGTATGGATTATCTCGCTCCCGCTTCACCTAAAGCAATCTCTGCCGCTCCGTCTGCTGCTTGCTCTACTCTCTCTATTTCTACTGATAATGGTACAAATACAGCCCCGTCTAACGTTGCCGCTGCTCCCAATGCTGCTAATGATGCCAATACATATGCTGGTGCTGTTGCTAGGAATATAAATACTCAATCGAAAGCCATAATCAATACAACAGCTGCTGCTAAAGCAGTTCGCCCTTCTGCCGCTGTCAATGCTGCTCAATCAGTCGCCGTTGTTGACTCTGTTAATCTGAGTTCTTCTACTATAATTACTGCTAATGGAAATTCGAACTTAAAAGTGAGCACTAGGAACAAAAAATCCCCCAGCTGCTTCAACTATTGTTGGTGTTAATGCCAATAGTGATCTCGATGTGGTCATACACAAGAAATGGATTCACTCGTCTGCTTTTAAGAACTCAGTCACTGAGGAAGATATTACAGCTTTTGTTGTTAAACATGCTAATGTTAATAGCGAGGATCTCTTATGTTATAAATTAGTTAAGAAAGATACGAATATTAACAATATTAAGAGGATAAACTTTAAGTTAGGTGTGTCCCCATCTTTTTTTAATGCCGTTTTCTCTTCTTCAGTGTGGCCTTATGGGATCAAGTTGCGTCCCTTTAAGTTTTTTCCAAAGGGAGGGGAAAATAGCGTTGCGGATAAGTTGATTAGTTAATCACGATTTTATTCATGCGTCACCTTCCTCAACTGACTCCTGTCTTAAAGTTTACTACCAAAATTTATCGGGTACTAGGTGTAAATCAAATATTATTCGCAACTTTACTTTACATTTGGATTACGATATTATCGTGATTGTTGAGACTTGGTTGAATTYCAGCTACTTTGATGGTGAATATTTTGATTCAAATCTCTATTATGTTTCCCGTAAGGACAGAGATCGTGAAAAAACTGGCTGTTTAAGAGGGGGTGGTGTGCTTCTAGCAGTTCATCGCAAATATCGACCTCGTTTAATTATGCTTGATAATGATGATTCTATTCTGGACCAACTATGTATTTGTATCAATGACGCTCTGTTCATTGTAGTCTCTTACATCCCTCTTAATAGTCCCCTAGAGTTGTATAAGTCGCACGCTAATGACATTTCCTCGCTGGTATTAAATATGGTGAAAGAGAATAATATTTGTGTTTTGGGTGACTTTAATTTAAGCAATATCGTCTGGTCTGGGTTTTCCTATAGTCCTGCTCTCATTCCCTCCAATCTTCTCAGGAGTTATTTTTCATTGATAGCCTGCTTAGTCACAATCTGATTCAAATTAACTCATATTCAAATAGTCTGGATCGTTTTCTTGACTTAGTCTTTCTCAGTGATAATTTAAAATTTATGTTTCTTGAGGATTCTCTTCAATTACTCTGGCCACCATTCATCATTCTCCACTAGCGTTTGAGGTGGATACTTATCTTTTTTCTCATGTTAAACCTACCGACCGGCTTGGATTTAATTTTGCATTTTGTGATTTTGAACGACTCAATAATCTGCTTTATATGATTAAATGGGATGATTTACTTTCGGGACTGGATACAGCTAATAGTTTCTTGATTTTTAAGAAATCAATTAAGGAATTTTGTCATTATAATATCCTCCTCAAACATTCACAACACTATAAGTTGCCTTGGTACAATATTAATAGTACAGTCTTCAATCAAGTCGAACCCTAAGCTCTTTTCTAACTTTGTAAAATCTAGAAGAGCGTGTTCGGCCATTCCCTCTACTTTAAGCTGGGGTGATAAGTCCGCGTGCACACCAGGCGACATCTCCAACCTGTTTGCTGAATTTTTTCAATCGAATTATGTTCACGACGATCCTGGTATTAGGTCCACTCATTCGGCTAATAACTTCCCATCCATAAATTTTGGCACACTGTGTCTTTCACAGGATGATATTGCCCAGGCTATTTATGATATTAAGTCTTCTCCCAAATTGGATTTGGGTGGGCTTCCACCTTTACTCATGCTTATCTTCAATAAGTCTCTCTCCTCTGGGAATTTTATTGTTGACTGGAAATTGACATGCAGTACCCCTATCCTTAAAGGTGGTAGAAAAGATTTATATGCTGTTTATCAATGATATTTCCTGTTGCTTCTCTTTTGCTAACTTTGTGTTATATGCAGATGACTTAAAAATTTTTGCAACAATCAAGAATCCACAAGATGTATTCAAACTCAAACGTGATATTTATACTTTTTATGATTGGTGCCTGAAATCTAAGCTTTTTCTGGATCCAGATAAATGCTCTTAGATCTCTTATGGTAGGGGACCCAACATCTTATCCACAAGTTACAATATTTCTAATTTCGTCCTAGAATGCGTTACTGAAATCAAAGACCTTGGGGTAATCTTTGACAACAGATTTTCTTTCAGTAGTCACATCAACTATATCACTTCTAAATCATTCCCTGTACTCGGCTTTGTCCGTCGCAATGCTTCAAATTTTTCCGACCCCTACACGTTAAAATTACTGTATACATGCCTTGTTCGGTCCATTTTGGAGTATGCAGTGTTCATCTGGAGACCATATTGCATATCGTCAATTAATAGGACCGAGTGTGTCCAAAAGTTTTTTCTTAAATTTGCTCTCCGCTCCCTAAAGTTTGTTGACCCAATACCATCGTATACACCCCGTTTATTGCTTTTACATCTTAAACTACTGGAAAATCGTCGGTCCGTTCTCTGCCTTTCAATTGTTTTTAATGTTATTAATGAAGGTATTGACTGTCCCTATTTATTAGGGAAAATTAACTTCAATGCTCCYCAAYGTTGTCTCAGATCTATTTCCCCATTTTATTATATAAAGGAAAGTACTAACTTTGCTGAATATGCTCCTCTCAAGCGTGCTATGCGAGAGTTTAACTCGATTTTCGAAAAAGTTCTTCTTGATTTTTCTTACTCTAGCGTATCCTTCATTAATACGTTAAATTCTGTTTTTTAGTTTAAGTTAATTACTTATGAACTGTTAATTGAATTATTTTAGAATTCTAATTAGCATCCTAATTTTCCATTAGTCTGTAAGAATTAATGTTCATAGACTTAACTAAATAAATAAATAAATAAATTCCGCCTCTTCCATTAAAAACTCTATAATGTGCACCTCACTCGTCACGTCATATGTCTTTATGTAAAATGACAGCTAAAACAGGGTTGCAATTATATTTTTGCGTGTCATTGCACGTAAATATACATGGGTTTTGGTCTGACATATGTTACAGCCATTGCAAATAATTTTCTGCGCGTGTTTGTTGTTGTGCCGGTGCACCAAGAGGAAATATATGCAATTCTTGCACCGTGCAAGGGATTTGCAAGAGCAAGCGAATACCCCTAATGACGTTTGTGAACAACTTGACTTCTACTTCGAGGATGAAATGGCATTGATGAAAACAAAACCAATATCGAAATACTCTTGTTTTGTAGTGCATAAAGCATTGGAAGCTATAAGCAAAGAAATAATCTCAATTTCTGAGCTACGGGATGGTAATTTGTTATTGCTGGTAAAAAATCCAACAATTGCACAAAAGTTTTTAAATACTAAGCGATTGAATGGAATTTGTGACGTGAAAGTAAGTTGTCAAGACAACCTTAACTTTTCAAAGGGTACAATATTTGCACCATGCCTCAATAATGTACCTGAAGACGAAATTATTGAAAACATGAAAGAGCAAGGTGTTGTTGGAGTGTATAAATTCAAAACGAAGGTGGACAATCCCTTAGTACACACCGGAGTTACCCTTCTTACATTCGATTTATATGAACTACCTAGTAAAGTGGAGGTTTCATGGCGCTTGGCGCCATATTTTCCCAATCCAATGAGATGTAAATCATGCCAACTTTTAGGGCATACCATTAAAATGTGTAACAACAAACCTGCGTGTGAAATTTGTAATTTCCCCCCCCTTCGGCTCAGTACAATGTTTGCGCACCTTATGCGCTAATTGCGCTGGTGAGCACCCATCATACTCAAATACTTGCCCTAGGTACATACATCCAAACTAAAGAGGTTCTAAAAATTAAAACTGTCAACAAATGTACGATGCGTGAGGCTATAAAACTAAATAAAGCACAAGTGCCGAGACATCCAAACACTACTTTTGTAGAAAAAGTATAACAAAACGAAACAAAGAATTACAACAACTCAAAACTTCCTACAGGACACTCCATTCATATACCTTCCGAATCCAATAAAACTTCTTCCGAAGTCTCTCACAATGAGACCGTAGAGAGCACTAACACTGCTCAAACATATCCTACTCCAAACGCCAACAACGACTTAAACACTTCAGCAACCTCTTCTTATACTCTAAAACTAAATTATGTAAACTCTCAATCTCTCCCATTTGATTCTCTCAACTCTTCCTCCCACAGCACTCTTAACAGCTTTGCTAATAATTCCACACCTCAAGCTACTAACTCACTCATTCATTTATCAGCGAACTGCAATCCCACCACACTTCAAATACATTTATCAACAATTCACAAACCAACTTATTAATTACTCAACAACACAGTCACCCAGACCATGATCAGATTATGTCAACTTTCGACGATGAAGAAATCTAATCCTTTCTTCTTTGTCCTATTCGCTCTATGTTCAATATACTTCAATGGAACATTAAGGGCTTCTACAACAACTACACTGAACTTGAAATTCTCATTAAAGATATCTCACCACACTTCATTGCCTTACAAGAAACCCATCTTGCTGTAAATAAAAACGCTTTTGTATCAAATAAGTATGTTAGCTATTTCTTAAATTTACCTCAGAATTTAACAATCAAACAAGGTATTGCTGTGTTAGTAAGAAAAGACATTYCACATAAATTCCTCGAAATCCATTCAAATATAGCTTCTTTAGCCATTCAGATATCCATAGAATTTAAATTTACGATTATTTGCTTGTAAATTCCCCCACAACAAAATTTTACGCTTACTGAGCTTCAGCAAATTCTCTTCTTAGTACCCAAGCCCAAATCCTGGTTGGAGATATGAATTCGTGGTYCCCATTATGGGGCTCGCCCCGATCGAACCAAAGAGCATTAATTCTGGAAAACTTAGCTCTTACCGTATTGAACGATGATGCCCCGACCCATTTTTCAACTCATAATTCTTTTACGCACATCAACCTATCTATTTCCTCTACCAATATAGCTCCAAAGGTGAATAGCCGAACTCTTGATAGTTTGTGTGGTAGTGACCACTACCCAATAGTAACTGAAATTGCAACGTCATCCTTTGCAAAGGCCTTTCCTAAACCAAAGTTCCTGACAGGTAAAGCAGACTGGTCTAAGTACATGCAAAAGGCAATTCTGTTCTGCGATCAAACCCCTGTATCTCAAAATGTGAATAAAGAGGCGGCTAATATCACCAAAATGTTAAGGTCTGCAGAGCACCTTTCAATTCCGCAAACTATTTCTAAACCCCATAAAAAAGTAGTTCCTTACTGGTCAAAGGAGTTGGAGAGCTTAAGAAATGTAAAACAGCGTAACTGGAGACAATACAAGCGTTCCAGAACAGAAGCCACCCTGATTTTATACAAGAAAGCTATAAAAATGCTATTTTTCGTAAGGAAACTAAAGAAGCAAAACGAATGTGCTTCGAAAAACTTACCACAGAAATAAATCCCAGGTCTAATCCTAAAAAGATTTGGTCGGACATTAAAATGCCAACTGGCTCAACTTCCCAAGTGAATATAAATTTTGTTAATAGCCCAACTGGTCCAATATTCGATCCCAAGGCGATAGCTGAACAGTTTGCCTCCACTTGGTCTACGTATTCCAGAGACGGGAACTTTAGTTCCGCTTTTATAGATAAGAAATATGAAACTTTGAGTCGCAGCTACAATCAGCTCAACTCACCAGCTAAAATAATAGAACCAGAGATCACTTATCTAGAAATCGAAAGTACAATATCTACTCTGTCAGGTAAAACTCCTGGTGGAGAAAGAATTTCATACGATATGATAAAAAACTTGCCTCCACCGCTTAAATTACTATTAATCAATCTGTACAATCAAATATTAACGGACGGAATTTATCCACRAAACTGGAAAATTGCAACAATTGTTCCCATACCAAAGTCTACTAACCCGTCCTCAGAAGTTCTAAATTATAGACCTATTTCACTTATATCTTGCATGAGTAAGTTAATAGAAAAATGTGGTATACTTCTAAATACAGTTTAATCAGTCCAAATCAGTTCGCTTTCAAAGAGGGACAAGGAACTTCCGACGCGCTCCTTCTTTTTTAAACTTTCGTCTCATGTGGTTTGTCTTCCCGCAATCATATCTCTACACTCAGTCTAGATTTTGAAAAGGCTTTTGATCGTGTTGGAGCTCACATAGTTTTACGTCAATTAGAAGAATGGAAATTTGGTAATAAAATATACCATTTTATCAAGTCTTTTCTCACTATCCGTAACTTCAAAGTAAAATTAAATAATGTTTTTTCCAGTTTACATAACCAAGAAAATGGTATTCCAAAAGGATAACCCCTTTCCGTAATGCTATTTGCTATCGTTTTTAATGAATTAAGCTACATAATTAGCAGACATAAGAACATTTCCCACATTATGTATGCAGATGACGTTTTACTCTATTCTAAAATAAGCAATCCAAACACTGTTAAAAATAAATTTCTAAAAATACTAACCGATATCTCTAACTGGTCATATTGTTCTGGAGAGACTTTGTCGCTCAATAAGTGCAAATATTTTCATATATGCCATAATAATTTTAATATTTCAAATGTTTCTAGCTTATGTTTTCTTGGAATTACCTTCGACAAACGTTTAGCTTTTAAGGAGCACTATCTTAAGTTAAAACACTGCCTTATCCATCCAAACACTTTAATCAATGTTACTAAGGCTATAATATTGTCGAAGATTGACTATTACTTACCAATATACGGAAATAGTCCAAATAGTAATATAAAACTGATCTCTTCGACGTATCATGCATCCGTTCGAAGGAGTATGCGCGCCTTTCCAACATCCCGGATTCAATTCATCTTAGCCGTAGCTGGGATGCCTACCTTACAAGAAATAATTGAATATACCACTATGAAGATTATCCCRAAGATCTTTCTCTGCAGAAATAGTATTATTTATGACGCACGCCAACATTGCACAGGGTAAACCAAATTATGGATCAGTGTATACGGCAGAGGCGGTTGCAGTATACAACGCGATACTAGCAGCCTCAGAATCTAACGACAAGACGATAATCTTCACAGACAGTATGTCAACTATTGCTTGTATCATGAATAGTACTAACAAGGTACCCCTAATCGCAGAAATACGCACCAAACTTATACAAAAACCCAAAGAAATCACAATTATGTGGATTCGTGGTCACGCGGGAATTATTGGCAACGAATTAGCGGATCTGAAAGCAAAATCCGTAGCAATGGAGCCATTATTTACTTTCAATTATATGGTGAGGAAGGATATTTTCCTACTCGTCAATAACTTCCTTAAAGAACAGACAACAAATTCTTGGAACAGTGTGCAAAACTATTACTCCAACTTCAATACAACTGGCATGCAGCCACATACTCCGCCCACCTGCCGAACAAAGGACATTATTGTTTTTACTTGACTTCGAATTGGTCATACCATGGCCACCCACTCGCACCTGCTAAACGGTTCAAATAGACCACGCTGCGAATTCTGCACTTATCCATCGCTTACAGTTAAACATCTTCTCGAT
>NW_017537178.1:91958-107446 GCF_001853355.1 Bactrocera latifrons | reverse complement strand
ATTTAATTAGAATAAATTTTGTATAAATTAACACCTCTATTCAGTGCACTTCACAAA
The DNA here is from genome assembly GCF_001853355.1 of Bactrocera latifrons. NCBI lineage: Eukaryota > Metazoa > Arthropoda > Insecta > Diptera > Tephritidae > Bactrocera > Bactrocera latifrons. The sequence goes on along the minus strand of NW_017537178.1, from coordinate 107,389 downwards.
TTCAACAAATTAAAAATAAAAATAAACTTTTTTCTTTATAAGTTGTTAAGATGTCAAAACGAAGATGCAAATTCTGAGAATAGGAATAGTACTCGGCATTTAAAATGTTCACGATAGCAATCCATTTTCTTTGAGCGAGAATACCTTTGTGCAAGTAGAAACTTTTATAAAAACGGAGCAAATAATAATAATATACTAATTTAAACTAGTCTATTTGAAATATATTCCAGATTTTTTAGAAAATTTGGTATAAAAAGCATCATAGGAGCAATTGACTGCACGCATATTGCTATTAATATAATTTGAAACGAAATGGCTTTTGCCATTATTTGTGCCTTTTATAATTTCGGATTGGTATTTGTTTATTTGTGTTTTGATTTCGAAGAATTGTAAATTGATTTCAATTTTTATTTATAATCTTTGCAGTAGAATTAGTCAAAGAAATTTGAGTTTCTACTTCTCTTGCTATTAATGTGATTGTAAAGTAATATAAACTAATGTTTTGAACTTATTTTCCTTTACTTCTTAATCATCGGTATCCATTAATCCAAATAGCATGTTATAAATAGAACCAACACATTCTAATGGAACTCTTTCCTGTCTTATATTTAGGGGTTTCACATATAGGGGCTTCACATAGTTTCATAAAATTATAACTTATAACGATCCAAAAACATAGCGTTCAGAGTTGTATTTGCGTCAACTTATTTTAGTTTGCAATCCAAAAACAAAATTTTTTAAACTAGAATATGTATTTATAACACGTTATGAGCACCCCAATAGTCTTATAATGTTATAAGTTATAACGATTCGAAAACAATGCGTTCAGAGTTGTATTTGCGTAAACTTATTTTAGTATGCAATCCAACAACAATTTTTTGAAACTAGTTTAAAAACTCATGATTTTATGATTTTACGATGCTTTTTGACACGTTGTGAGTAGCGCAATTGTTTATAATAAAATTAAGATGGTGGCTTAAGTTTTCGAAAAGCCTTTTCAGTGATAATTATATGACTTTGCGTGTTTCTTTTAACGGAGGTAAAAGCTGACAATGACCTTTTATGCTGTGAAATTTTCGAAATGTCAATCAAGATCATAATATATGAACAATTCCCAGGTAGATGAAATTACGCATCGAAGTGAGTCTAGCTGAAATGTAGTATTTTTAAGAAGATTGCTTTCTGTGGCACTTTTGCCTTGGAAAGTTGATGATGACCATTTGTTATCATACAAAGCATTATCAGTATTATTCTCCAAATGTTTTGCATTTGTTGTTTGCTTTTGCCTTAGTGTCATTGTATTTACAAAAGACATTTTTATTTATTTTTCAATGATGTCTCTCTGTTTTATAAGAGGACATAAATTAGATATGGTTCTTTTTGCCATATTGTTTGCGACTTTTAATGTAACAACTCGAACGACAGCGCCATTTCCTAGGCATCTTTCTAACTCTACTAAGAGGCCACCTAGTAGGCCTTCTCATAGTATTCTCATCTTTCACAAATACAATATATTATAATATATTCTTTGATATTGTCTACCAGAGTTTTCAATTTATTTCTTTGCTGGAGTGCACATAAATATTAAATTCTGCCACAATTCCAAAAATCGCAATAAATTTTTTGCGTTAATTTCCATTTATATCCATTTATTCAACGAGGAAATGTTGACATCTATTCCCGAAACGGGTATATATAGTATTGGTTTTCCTATCATGTTCTGGTGTTAACACATCTATTATATTATCATCGTTTATGGCACATAATAGACACGAATTTAATGAAGCTTCTATCAATAAACCGTCTTTACGCTGCTAATATAGCTTCTGTTGACAAATCACTACTGTATGTAGATATATCACTTTTGTTATATGAAAAAAAATGAAACTAAATTATTGAATAATTTTTGTCCACGACCTTTAAATTATCTCATGTGGAACAGCCCAGAATAGACAACTCCGGTATACGCAAAGGGACTTGATGGTGATATACTGAATTCTGGTAAGTTGACAATCATTTGTGTTGCTGTGATTTTTGATTATATCGTTTGCCATATTTTCTTATACAACTTTTTATTGCATTTTTATGCTATTGAAATGAGTTGTTACAAAGTATTATAGTTTTAACGGTTGTACGTATCTAAACTACGTAACCTAAAACTAAGCGAAATAGATATACGGTTATAAATATATGTATGTGGGATGGCATCCCTGGCAGAAAGGGAAAATAAGAAAAGGGACAGTACGGAAAGGACAGCGTAGGTTGCTCTGATCGCGATGAGCTAAAGCAGAGAGAGTTAGAAGTCGGTCACCAAACAGAACAGACGTGCGCGGCGAGCAAGCAAGAGTTAGAAATCGGTCATCAAACTGAATAGACGTGCGCAACAAGTAAATGAAAAGGTTGAGAACTAAAAAGTGAATAACGCAAGAAGAATTGTTTGTGAAAGTGAAAACTACTTATATTTTATAACTGAATTTAGAGACTATATTGTGTAAATGAAGTGTACTTAATTGCTATAATTWAAGAAGTGGATTAACAAACTTGTACACTTATTTCGAAATTGGTGAATGCAATAGGGTACGAACCCCACATGTATAAATAATCAGGGTAATGAGAAAAGTTGGAATCYGGCTGACCATATGTCTGTCCGTCTGTGCAAACCGTAACTTGAGTAAATATTGAGATATTTTAATGAAATTTGGGTAACGAAATTTTCCCATACAGCACAACTTTAAATAAACTTCATCTTCTTGGTTTTCAACCAATATTTCTAAAATGGGTTACCTCTTATCTTAGCAATAGAATTTAACAAGTTATATTTAACGATACTTTTTCTGACATAATCAATGTTCCTTTAGCCTTTCTTCAAGGTAACCTTCTTGGTCCAATTCTGTTCTATTTTTTTCATGGCATATCGTCTGTTATTTAGTATTCAAGAGTTTTATTATATGCTGACGATGTAAAACTTTTTTAATCATATACCCCAAATAGCGGAAAATTTTAGTTCCAAACAGAGTTCTTTTTGTGTTAAAAACGACATGCCATTGCACCTTAAAAATGTAAAACGATGTGCTTTTCAAAGCTTTTTAAAGCTAAGGGCCCTCTTATTTTTGTTAAACGTTTGTCTAAAAAATTTAGAGATCCATTTACCACAAAATTAGTTTTAGATCTTTATTGAAGCCTATATTAGAGTATTCTTCTGTAGTTTCGAACCCTAATTAAGACCATTCATAGAAGTTAGAGTCCGTTCAAAATCAACTTTTGCTTTAAATCATTTGCATTGGGACTCCAGTTTCAGTCCTTACACTAACCGTTTAAAACTTATTAATCTCCCTACATTCGCTATTCGTAGGTATATGCTTGGTATCTCTTGTAAAACTCATGAAATGGGTCGGTCTTATCTGATATTAATTTTAACGTTCCCGCCCGATCCACCAGGCGGTTTATACCTTTATTTTTAAAATTTTCTAAAACAAATTTTGAGTTAAACGAACCATCCGCCATATATGTCACGATTTCAATTCTCATTTCAGCACATTTGATCTAATAGACTCACTATTTACCATTAAAAAAATATTTTGTATACTCTTAGCAAGTAACATTTAAAAATAACAAACTTACTTTACTCTAATTCCTTATTTTGGCTAATGAAATTTTTGTTTCTGTAGCTGAGCAGCTTAACATCGTAACGCTTAAAACTCTCTTCTTCTTACTTACAGGAATCAAAGCTAGGGAAATACTTTATAGTGTAAAACGTCAACCTGAGGATCGAAATTCAAGAATTTTATATATACATATACCAGAGAACGTAAATTACAGATAAGGCCCAACTACGAACAAGAATGTGAACTGTTAAAAAGTAACAAAATGCGATGACCCTGCTTCGCCAGAGCTAGCTAAGAAGGAGAAATTTTAACAGTAGCGCGGGAACAGTTCTGAGCATTCAATGAAAATTATCCTCAGAAATAATATATTGTTATTACAGACGTATGTTGGGGTTTTTCTTATATTTTCTACGTTTACATGCAATCATATTAATTGAGATTGTTTAAAGGTGGGTCAACTAAAATTACTTTTAAATTTTTTCATTGAAATTTAATTTAATTAAAAAGATTAATTTTGACACTCATCATTTAACAATAACCATGTATGATAAATATATAAAGGCATTCGCTACATGGCAAGATACGCTCGAATAAATGAAGCGTATCCAAATGGAAATTAGGATCCCGGTCGAGTTAATTGTTAAACACCGCATGCAGGATTGATCCGATTTAATGTGTATAAGCGGGAGTTAATTTCAGCGCGCGGGTGGGGTGTCGGAACAATGAAAATTGGTGAGCGAAGTGTATGTGACGAATGTTGAAGGGCGAATTGTCCGTAAACTATTACTCGTATCCAATTTCTTTTTGTTAGGTTGATGGTGTATGGTGTCGTCTTGCAGTTATCGATAGCTGAGTGTGGTGGTGGTGTCCTACGGTGCGCCAGTTTTTCCCGGACAGAGTGGTGTATACATCACAGTATATACAGTAGATAACCTTTTCATGGTAGCTTTCTGAGGGGTGAATAGCGGCCATCTTGAATTTTCAGAGGTAGCAACGCAGTGCTGTATATATTGAGGTAGTAAATACTTAGCAAATTTATTCTATTAAATAAATAAATAACAAAAGCTATAAATATTGTTACTAAATATAAAAGGAAATTATTTATTAATGACATATATTTACTAATATTTGATTTAAACGCCATAGTGTGTCATGTTTCGCCCATTAAAATATCATTTACTGATAGTCAGATATTCCTTATATAGTAGGTAAGTTCTTATTAATAAAATGCAGCCTTGTTCTTAGATTTCTCGGTGGTGAGTTTTCTTCTGAATGTATTTGTTTACAATTAAGAGACAGAAAACATAAAACGATTTGTATGCGTAACTTTTGAAATATTATTACCAATAATTTTAATCTAGAAATAAGAAGAAAGAAGATATTGAACCATTTGAAGCTGGATTTTTAATACATCCTTCTAATTTTCATCCGTATACTATTTACGATAAAACTGATAGAAACGGTACAATATCTATTTCTTTATAAGTATGTGAAAGCATATAAATGTATACATACAATTATTTTCAGATTATTGAATGTATTGGCATATGAGAAATATATATACTCTTTATTCCAATGAAATTAAACGAATTTTATTAACATTATAAATATTTTTAATAATTATTTTTGAATCTTTAAGTTTTGCATTTTCCCTACCATCCCTGAGGTTTGTAATAAGGTGCATTACCATTTTTTTAGGTGTTCARTTCCTTACACTTATATGGGTTTTAATATAAACTTTATTAATAACACTAATATGTATTCTTATTAAAAACTTCAACAGATTTCCTGTTTAAACTCAATTTCCAATTGATGTTTTCCTATAACGGCTAACGAATTGTCAATTTGTATACAAATGTCAAACGACAAATTACCACCCAGGATCCTACTGCATGCAAAAATTTAGAAATACTTGAAGCGTGTTTAAAAATTGCACAAAAAATAACAACTGATTTAACATTAAATAACAAGTAATATCTCAATAAAAATGAACAGATATTCAAAGTAATTCAATATAATCACTTAAATAACGTAAACACTTGCATTACTTAATACCTTTTAAAGTGTTGATCATCAAAATTTAAAATTTATATGTAGCTCAAATGCTAACATAACATCCTGATTACCATGAAAGTAGCAAAAAAAGTGTTACACAACACCCTAAGATTTCTACAGTTGAGTATATGTATGTAAACAAAGCAAAGGTTTATTACTGTATATACTGGGTACACATGTGAGAAGATGCTAAAGTCATTTCAACAGAGCTCATTTTCATTTTGCGTAGGTATGTTTATGAATACACACAAAACTGATAAGATTGTAAATACCTTATGCTATTTTCAAAATAATATTTGTATTTAAAGTGCGTTTAAGAGTTATTTATTAAATATTCCTTAAGTTKGAGAATATAATATAATTTCATATATATATATTCATATATGTTTGTAAATATGCTATATATGTATATGAGATACCATTAACCTAAAAAACTTTATATATTACAACAATAATATATGTAAATTACATTTCATCATTTAAACTTTCATATGCATCCATCAGTACAATAAAAAATATGTGTGTATGACATTGCCAAACAAATAATGTATACCAAAAACCTACATACTCTTATAAATATGTCACTCACAAAAACTACAAACATTGTTCTACAAAAACAACAATCCTCTCAAAAAGCATCAGCAGCGTCACAAATCAATATGGCTGCCAAATAGTCTATGCGCAAGTTTGTAGGAAAACGCACTGTTTAAATGAGTTAAGCATCCACCCCTTCCACATGCGACAGCGCAATTCGCCATAGCTGATTACTACAACACAACTCACCACACCTGTACAACTAAACAAAAAGGATGGACAACAGGATGGACAATTGGAATTCGATCTACTATAAACAAGCCGAGCATCCTCACTGCGCCTCGTCGATCATCAACTTTCGTTTTCGACAACAATCCCGAGCGCTACAGTTAACATGGTGACCATCACGATATACGAGGTGTGTTCAACAAGTATCGCGAATTTTGAATTTTCGCGGGTTACGTAAATTCGAATTTAAAATTTTTTGTGGCGTTATGTTGGTACTCATGTCTCTCACTTATACCGACAAGCTCGGCCATTTTGAATGTTCATTTAATTATTGGCAGCTGCTTTGCTTACACGCGTTTTGGATCGTCTTCGATTTTTACCTATTCCAAAAAATGGATCAAAGATAATGTATCAAATTTTCTGTGAAAAACGAAATTAAGTGCGCGGATGCATTTCGAATGTTGACTTTGGCATACGGTATACCTTGGACCGAAGCAACGTTTTTCGGTGTATTGTTATGTTCTCAGAAGGCCGAGAAGATATGACAAAAATTGGCTTTTGCACCACGATAACGCCCCTGCTCACACATCGTTTCTTGTGCGCGACTTTTTGACTAAAAACAACACACTAATGATGCCGCAGCCACCATATTCCCCAGATCTTTCCCACTGCGACTTTTTTTTTGTTCCCTAAACTGAAGAGGCCCATGAAAGGACGACGTTCGCTTCTCCTGACGAGATAAAGACGGCATCGAAGGAGGAGCTGAAGAAGATAAAAAAAAATGATTTTTCGAAGTGCTTCGAAGATTGGAAAAACCGTTGGCAAAGTGTATAATATACCATGGGGATTACTTTGAAGGGGACACATATTCATGAATAAATAAATAATTTTTGAAAAAACACAAAATTCGCGATACTTTTTGAACACACCTCGTATATGTGTTAGATGATTTCAACTTATACATATGTACATACATGGTGATAAATAGAGTAAAAATAAAAATATACTTGTTACATGTTTAAATATGGTGCTTCGAGCCTCACGGAGAGGCACTATTGGAGAAACAAAAAACATTAAATATACTTCAAATAATTTGGTGTCAAAATAATCAAACAAAGAAAAAAACAATAAACTACATAATTGAAGTGACCCCAGCAGAACAAAAAACAAAAAACATACACAGACAATCGGACGCGCGATACCTAGGAACAAAACATTGATCGTAAACGAAAGTAAACGCGCCTAAAGAATAAAGTATACACAAAAACAAAACAACCGGGCGCGAGCAAACAAAAAAANAGGTGTACCTTTAAGTGGCTACAAACCTTAAGGAAAGACGAGCAGTAGCGAATAAAAAAAAAAAAAAAACAAAGAACGAAAGTAGTGCGGCAACAAACCTATATAAAAGATATACGTACACATATGTATACATAAAACAGTAACATTATGTTTAAAAGTTCAAAACAAAAAAACGAGGTGACAATTAGTTATAAGTACAAACAGCAAGAAAAATTGTACAAATTACCGTATGTGAAAATATAAGTCTACCTAATAAATATTGAAAAATAAAAAAATCAAAACAACACCACACAGAAAATCGGGCGCCAAACGATAAAACAAACCATATAAAAACAAAAAAACGGGCGCGAATTTTAAACTAAACTAAATTAAACGAAAAARAAAAACAACTACAAACACTACAAACCAGGAACAGCCAAGTGGAAGCGGAGGAGAAGGAGTTGGCATCAACGACCCGAATACTCGCAGGCACATGCATACATACATACATACATATGTATAGACGTCTGAATTATCCCCAAAAACCCTAATTGGAAAAGAGAGTGAGCGTATTATGTCCATTACTTATTTAAATTATGCACGCATGTATATGCCTAAAATTACAGTCGCATTTAATATTATGTCTATAATTAAAATCCGACTCAACGGCTATTAAAATTTTTTCAAAAATAAAAATACTACCTTTGTGTTATAAAGTCGCACAAAATTATAAAAAAAAAAACGAATATTTACTTGTAACAAATTTCTGGCAGTACGCCTTATGCGTTATAAAGCCTTAAACACGACTGCATACAACACATAAGCAAAGGCAAAAAATAGTTGAAAACATAAAATAAAACCCAAAAACGGAAAAAAAATAAATATATTATGTCTGTATATACATATGTATATAGCAAAACATATTTAGGAAGTGCATATTCACACATAAGAAGTGCGCACCTTTTTTTGCAATTCCATTTTAAATCTCTCTCTGACTATTTCAATAACAATTATAAACAAATATACGGAAAAGAATCAAAAAAGCGAATTGATCTCTCTAACGAGCTCTCAGTTTCACAAAACATAAGTACCTACAAAAATACATACAAGCCAAGTATTAAGGTATGCCTATATACCGACATACATATATTAATTTAAAAAAAGTACAAAAATAGTTAATGACGACACAAATCAAAACAAACGTGGAGCTACACGCTCAAAATAGGCTGTAAAATTTATTTTACAAAACGACAGCTTACCAAGATACTGCACTAGATTTGCCTCTTCACCGATTTACAAAAATTCCGAATCGTTACTAGAAATTAAAATGATAAATATCAATAATTTTTGGAAACGATTCCAAGCGGCTCATGACGCCATAGAAGAATGTGAGGGTCCAGGTCTACCTCAAAATTTTAAATCATCGGCTTACGATATTTACGAAAACTGCTTAGACCAATATGAAGAAACAAAAGTTTTGATCTGCGATCAACTAAAGCTAATAAAAGCAATTGCACCTACTCCCCACAGTAGAGTAGAGCTGCCACAAATAGACAGTCAAAAGCCAAGTTCAGGCATCCAACTCGAGGTGCCCGCCTGTGACACAGAAATCTTTTACGGAGGTTTTGAAGAATGGCCGTCCTTCCGGGACATGTTCACGGCCGTGTACATAAACCATCCTCAATTATCACAAGCGCAATATCACCTAAGTTACAATTTCAGTTTGGCTAGGGAAGCTCTAAAAGCTAGATATGAAAACGAAAGAATACTGGTGGATAAGCAAGTAATGACACTATTAAACTTGCCAAAAGTCAAGAAAGAGACAAGTGAAGAATTTGTAACACTACAATCCACTATTTCTAATTGTTTGTCGATTCTGTCGACACACAATATTCCCACAGATAATTGGGACCCCATTCTGGTAAATATATGCAAAACTGTATTACCAGAAAAGTCGTTACTTCTATGGGAACGCTTTCACATTATGCAATCGTTCATATCCGAACAGAAAAAGCAATCCTCATGCAAACTATGTAAAAGAGGGCACAAACTTAAAACTACTCGACAGCCACAACTACTCAATAGAATAATGGCCGGTACGTCGTACGACTACCATTAGAGCCACAGTTATTAAAAGCACATACAACTTTGCGGCCCCGCAGGATGGCTTTGGCCAATAATGAAAAGAGAAAATAAATGCATACGCACTTAAGCACAATATGTAACAAAATTGTCACAAAGGGATAGAGAATCGACACTCTCATAAAAGATTGCTGTATAAGTAGTTTTCTAAATTCTAAAAAAAAGGAAAACTAACAAAAGCAGAGATCGCTCTTATTGCCCCTACATAATCGCTCCTCATAAGTGTAGTTGGTGAGAATCTGTTGCACAACTTGAACATCCCACTTAAAAAATTATAATTCTAATGAAGCCGTTCGCAATTACCGGCCACTCTCTCGCAAGATCCCTAATAGTCATTTCATACTCCTAACTTCAGGGCTAAGGCTTATCCATTCTGACCACATCTGTGCCAGACGTGGTTCTACTATCCTTCATTAGCCCAAAAAGACAAATAAGAAACAATTGTCATATCAAACCGATAAAATAGGAAATTATAAACAACCGCTAATAAAATTAATAAAAGCAAACAACTCTTTTGCTATAATAATACAATAAGTGGTCAAAACACGCAAAAGCAATTCCTACCTCAAGCATCAATACATACACAAAATACAATTCTTTATTAAAACCAAAATCGCTTCTTACAGCTAATATTCAGCGCCCTCGGCTACTCCACAAACAGTAAGCCAAATTACATGTCCCAAATTATACATTTAAAACTAGGCAAAATATTTACCTAGGGGGCCCAGGATGTTTAAATGAATTAAGCATCCACCCCCTCTACCCGGTAAAACTGGCGCATCCTAATGCGACAGCGCAATTCACCATAGCTGACTAAACAAAGAGGATGGACAACAGGATAGGAATCACGATTGGAATTCGCCGCGTCGACACCTTTCAACACAATTCGTGCTAAGCAAATCGTTCGACATACTGCGCTCATCAACTTTCGTTTTCGACAACAATCCCGCGCGCTGCAGTTAAAATGGTGACCATCACGATCTATATGTGTTAGATGATCATCCTAAAGATTTCAACTTATACATATATCCATACATAGTGATAAATAGAGTAAAAATAAAAATATACTTTTTACAAGTTTAAATACACACACATTTGCAGTCATTCATAAAAGCAGACACTATCACATCTCCCCGAACATGCCTTTGCAAAATCCAAAAAAAGTGTCAACCCCGCAAACCCGTAAAGCTCAGAAATAAGTGACAAAAGTGGCAACATAGTTCTTGTCCATTTAAAATACTTTACAAATCTAAATTATTTTTCCGCGGCTCGCAAAAATCTGCGTTGATATGTATGCAAGCTCATACATAAACATATATTTTTACGCTGGCTTGTAGGCGAAGCTGTTACAGCGGCAAGGGGAATGGTGATAATAGTAGTAATAAACCTTAGCTTTGTTAACAAACACATACTCAACTATAAAAAATTTTAGGGTGTTGTGTAACGCTTTTTTTGCTACTTTCACGGTAATTAGGGTGTTGTGTTAGCATTTAAGCTAATATGAATTTTAAAGTTTGATGAGCAGCTCTTTAATAGATATTATGTAACGCAAGTGTGTGCGCTATTTTAGTGATTATTTTAAATTACTTTGCATGTTTCTTACATTTTACTCAGATGTTTCTTGTTATGTAACTTCTTTTTTTAACAAATGTTAAACATGCTTCAAGAATTTCTTAAATTCTGCATACAGTCCTGGGCGGTAAACTTTCGTTTGGCATAAACAAATTGCCATGCTCATCGTCCGATTTTCATACCATTCTTTTAAAATCTCTTATACCATATCGGTGATAAAATTTAATGTCTCAGAAGTATTTAGTTATTAATTTATCGAGCTTTTAGTAGCTTTTTTATGGGAAATGACAGCGGGTATCCTCCGATTTTATTTTCCCACTGCCAGTAGAAGTTCTTATAAGATATATGTATACTGCGAACCCCTGTGTCTATCATTCCCTAAACACTGATTTACTCGTGCACTTCTGTTCACTTTCAAATACATTGATTGTATATATGTACATGTATGTACATATGTTATATGTATAATGGAGAGTCAGTGTCTGGAATTCCGGGAGTAATTGGAGTGGTGGATGGTACTCACATCCAAATGATACGACCGGCAGTGAATGAGCATTTATATTTCAATAGGAAATTAAAGCATAATATAAACGCTATGGTGGTAAGGAAATTATTTTTAATTAATCTTTGTTTTTTTTTTTATAAATATYGTTTCCAAAACCTAGATATGYGATCATAAGATGATGATAAAAGCCGTTAACGGTCGGTTTGCTGGGGCGTGTCATGATTCACATGTGTGGAATTTGTCAAGCGAGCGCCAATATTTACAAATTACAAATCAACTATGTGAATGGAGAAATAGGAATTCGCATTCTTGGTGAGCATATACACATTCATTAATTTTACTCGTTAGCTATTATATGCATCACTTATTTTGCTAACATAATTTTTTTCTTATAGGCAACTCTGGATATCCGCTTGAGCCATGGCTTTTAATTCCATATAGAAATGCTGCTGAAAACTCTGCGGAAAGTTACTACAACTACAAATTTTCAAAAGCCAGATCCCTTATCGAACAAGTATTTGGAGTATTAAAAGCGCGGTTCCGATGCCTTTGAGCTGCTAAAGAACTACATTATGCCCCAGAAAAAGTGGAGGGTTTTGAACATATGTTGGGCCCTTCATAATATTTGCACTCTTTTTAATGTGGAATCACCTGCCAATATAGCAATAGAAATTCAAGAAGTCGATGCTAGTTATACTGAAACAATAGGAAATGCGAATGAAACCAATATTGCTAAACCTTTAAGAGATCAAATAAAAAACTGTATGTACTTTATAAACATATAACACTATTTAATAAAGTAAAATAATTCATTTAAATTATTAATATAATAAATAAATAATTATCAGTAAGTATTAAAAAATAAGTAACATACTTCAATGTCAATAACTAAAATGCAACATTTTTATTGGTCGGGCCGTTCAATTTCTAGCATTTGCTTCTTTAGTTCTACTTTTGCAAATTTTCGTTTTGTTTTGTCCAAATCAATTCTTTTTTGTGTTCGAATTTTTCAACAGCCAATTTATATTTTCTTTTACCCATTTTATGTTTTTTTTTCACATATTTTGAAATCACCTTTAGRTTTTCATTAATTTCAGACAACACTTTTAATGAACCTTTGTGATAAGCGATTTGGTTATGCACTTGCTTATTTAAAAGACTCTCTTTCTTTTGTGGAGCGACTCTTTGACGTGAACAATGTGGCATTTCATCCACCGGCGTTGGTTCATTCTGTCGGAATTCGTCGGTTGTGATGTCTGACCCATTTGGTTGCGTTAACTGTGCTGCACCAAATTCTAAAGTGCCGCTTATTCCACTGACGGATATTTCCATTGCCAGAAGCTCACTAACCTGCTCCTCCAACGGTGTTAAGGAGCAATGACTTGGATGACCACCACCAGTTCCAGAGATACTTAGTTTGTTCCGCCGCATTTTTGCTTTCAAATGGGTTTTATAATCCGACCAAACCTTTAAATAATTAAGTAATATGTGCTTCAAAAATCATTTATAATTAATCTTTTTTATCTTTTTCCATTTTAAAACATCGCGCGATGATTGCCCCGCAGCATTAAGGTCACATACCAACTCTTTCCATAAATTATTTGCAATATTTTTCGCGTCCACAGTTTCAGTTGTCCTTTAGAAAGTTCCGAATGTGTTTTCATATAATTAATTAAAATTTGGAATTGTGTAGGGTTTGTTTGTTTATTTTTAGAATGTTCCCTGTTAAATACATTTTTTTTTAATTAAAACTACAAATATGCCTTACAAACATACATTTTTTGTTCGTTGCGCTTGCCAGTTTGATATCGAATCAAAAATTTGTTAAACGCACATATTTGACAGTCGTTTACGCAATACAGAGCGCTGTTATTGCGAGGGGGAAAAATAAATGCGCAAAACGCGATTTTCATTGCGCATGTCGAATTACAGAGTTGCTTCTTTTCATTAACGAGCGTTTTCACTTGCGCAACGCCTTACAGAGTAACCCCCCAGATTGTTCGCGTTGCATGAGATCAATTGACGCTGGCGGGTACTCGAATTGATCAACAATGTTGTCTATGCTGAACTGAATTGATTTGATTTTGTTTTTGGTTTTTGTTCTGATTTTATCATACTCGTTACAGCTCTCTGATGTGAATGTATTAATTGTATCGATTGTACTTCGCATTTAATAAAAAAAATTTCAATTCCCTTAACAATTAGTGTTATTTAAGATATCATATTAAATGGATGTAAGTCTTAATAATTTATTTTTTTTTTCATTGGGGTGGTTTTTTTTACGTGGCGGGTCCCACACCCAGCGCACCACCCTATGCAGGGAATGTTTCGCCTTCTCACTTTAGCTCGCCTTCAAACGGATGTTTTTAGACTACCCAGAGGACAATTGGTCAAGGACCGGAAGTCGTGAGCTGCTTGAGTCATATGTAAAAGAATCGTTTCTGACCACTCCCAAGTGAATGGCGATCATAGAAATTTCTTCACTTGCGTGAATTTCTACACATGACTCCATCCTGATCGACTTCGCCGGGGCTCGAAATATGGTTATCTGTAGTACTAGATTCCAGCATAAGAAGATACCTCAAGCTACCTGGCTCTCTCCGGATCGAAAAACCACCAACCAGATCAATCATGTTGTGATAGACGGAAGACACTGGAGACGGTTTTAGATGTGCTTGCGCTCCATCGACTCGGACCACTATCTTGTTGCAGCCAAGATTCGCATGCGCCTCTGTGCAGCAAAAAACGCACGGCACCAAACACAAGGAAGGTTCGACGTCGAGAAGCTGCAGTCACAACAGGCAGCCGAACGATTTCTGCTCAGCTTGCACTCTTGCTCTCTGAGAGCACTCGACAACAACTCGGTATAAGGGATCTGGGGGACGGCATGTCAAACTCCTTACGTACAGCTGAGCCGGAAAGTACTGAAGAACAGCTGGTACGACGAGGAGTGCCGTGTCGCAGCGGAGAGAAAACAGGCTGCCTACCTCGCAACGTTACTATCGACCACAACATGTGCGGGATGGGATAGATACCGCGAGTTGAAGAGGGAAGCGAAACGCATTTGCAGACAGAAAAAAAAGAGGCCGAAATGCGTGAGTACGAAGAGCTTGATAAGCTGGCCGGCAGGGGTAATGCTCGAAAATTCTACGAAAAAATGCGGCGGCTTACAGAAAGTTTCAAGACCGGAGCATTCTCTTGTAGAACCCCCAAAGACGATCTAGTCACCGATGCCCAAAGCATACTTAAAATATAGAGGGAGCCTTCTTCAGCCTGCTGAATGGCAGTGAACGCACAACGCCAGGAGAAGGCGAACCCGATTCCCCAATCGATGACGATGGAGTAAACGTTCCATATCCCGACCAGGAAGAAGTTCGAATAGCAATTACCCGCCTGAAGAACAACAAAACGGCGGGAGCCGTTGGATTGCCGGCCGAGCTATTCAAACACGGCGCCAAGAACTGACAAGGAGCATGCATCAGCTTCTTTGTAAAATATGGTCGGACGAAAGC
>NW_017537178.1:77672-91848 GCF_001853355.1 Bactrocera latifrons | reverse complement strand
GAGCGTATTGTGTGAAAGATTAAAGCCCACCGTCAACATACTGATTGGCCCTTATCAGTGTGGCTTCAGACCTGGAAAATCAACAACCGACCAGATATTCACCATGCGCCAAATCTTGGAAAAGACCCGTGAAAAGAGAATCGACACTCACCACCTCTTCGTCGATTTCAAAGCTGTTTTTGACAGCACGAAAAGGAGCTGCCTTTACGCCGCGAATTTGGTATCCCTGCAAAACTTATACGCCTGTGTAAGCTGACGTTGAGCAACACCAAAAACTCCGTCAGAAATGGGAAGGACCCCTCCGAGCCGTTCGATACCAAATGAGGTTTCAGACAAGGCGATTCCTTATCGTGCGACTTTTTCAACCTGCTTTTGGATAAAATAGTTCGAGCTGCAGATCTAAATAGAGAAAATACCATCTTCTATAAGAGTGTACAGCTGCTGGCGTATGCCGATGATATTGATAATATCGGCCTCTACACCTGCGCCGTTAGTTCTGCTTTCTCCAAACTGGACAAGGAAGCAATACAAATTTGCCTGGCAGTGAACGAGGGCAAGACGAAATATCTCCTGTCATCAACCAAACAGTCGTCGCACTCGCGACACTGTTGACAGTCACAGCWTTGAAGTTGTAGCTAATTTCGTCTATCTTGGAACCAACGTAAACACCACCAACAATGTCAGCCTGGATATCCAACGTAGGATAACTATTGCCAACAGGTGCTACTACGGACTGAGTAGGCAATTGAGAAGCAAAGCCCTCTCTCGACAAACAAAAGCCAAACTCTATAAGTCACTCATAATTCCCGTCCTGCTATATGGTGCAGAGGCTTGGACGATATCAACAACGGATGAGTCGACGTTACCAGTTTTCGAGAGAAAAGTTCTGCGAAAGATTTATGGTCCTTTGCGCGTAGGCCACGGCGAGTATCGCATTCGATGGAACGATGAGCTGTACGAGATATATTACGACATTGACATAGTTCAGCGAATTAAAAGACAGCTGCTACGGGGGCTAGGTCATATTTTCCGAACGAAAACACTCCAGCTCTGAAAGTATTCTACGCTGTACCCGCCGGGTGAAGCAGAGGAAGAGGAAGACCTCCACTCCGTTGGAAGGACCAAGTGGAGAAGGACCTGGCTTCACTTGGAATATCTAATTGGGGTCACGTAGCGGAAAGAAGAAACAACTGGTACGCGGTTGTTAACTCGGCTATACTCGCGTAAGCGGTAACTACACTAATTAAGAAGAAGAATTTTAGCGAACTGCTTTGCTTTATAAGTGCCACATCAGTGTGTAGTAAAACCAACAAGTACAATAATATATTTAAACGATTGGTCCTACAATACATAATAATTCCCAATTGACCCAAAGATCGTGAAGTCATCATTCTTCGTAGACGACTTGCTCTGTGGGGTTGATACTCTAACCACAATTTTAAAATAAATGGTGTTTTCGTGGAAAAGGTATAAGATTATTTCTTTACGTAATGGGCACGCTTGCTAAACCAATAATTTTCAGTTGTAAAATTTGTAAAGAAAAACTTACTAGAACTAATGCTGAAAATGTAGTTTTGTGGTTATAAAAACTAATGCTATCTTTGACAGCTGGAGAAATTCGGATATGAATCTCTTCTAGGGCAAGGGTTGAGCGCGAAGAGATTCGACATTTTCTATTACAATCCTTCCATGGTTGATTATGGGACATTCTATTATTTCCGCATTTAAGCTTAAAATCACTTTTAGAGTTTTTGGGAAAACGATGTACAGAACAACTTAGCCCACGTTGAATATGTTGCTCAATTCCTTAAAATTATTTCGATTGCCTTGTCCGTAAAAGGTTATACGGTTTCATCATTAAAATTGAACAATTTTCATAATTTCCATTGTTTCGTTTGGTATGGTGTACAATATGGAATCATCAAAATATCGCCTTTCAAAGCAAACGGGTGTTGACTTGATGACGGTATAAAACGGAAAAAGAAAGCTTATTAAAAAATTATCTTAGCTTTTATTAATAATGACACCTGTAAGTCTAGGGAATRTACAGAGTTTTTCGTAAGCTTATGTACACAAAATAAAAAATAAGTATACATTTAGACATCTTCCCTATATTGAATATTTATTTTCATTACAAAATGGATTCAGAAATGATAATTCGTTGTGCAAGGAAATCAATTGGAAAGAGTAATATAATAAAGAGAATTTTTTTTACTAATAATAAGATGAGATTAAATTACTTTAAGTCAAATTCATTTGACAGTTGTTTTGTTTTTGTCTACATGCTTCCTTCTGCTTGAGTATAATTTGTTTTCAGCTATGTTTCATAGATTTCGAAGCATTGGGAACTAACTCCTTTTTAACATCGCTTAAACCAGATTGATGCCTGTGTTGCAGCCACCATCGTCATCAGTTCGACCTCAGTAGATTATACTACTATCGGCAGCATTCTGAAAAAAAAAAACATATCCAGTTGTTGAGCGGCGATCACTTATATCATTTGCCCAGTTAGCATAGCAAAAACAAACGATTTCATCAAGGCTTTTCTTATAGACTAAGCCCTTGTCAATAGTTCCCATGAGATAGCACATGACTTGCTTTACTGCAGTCGAATGGGTTCGTGCTCTATCTTAACAAGTTAAAAGCTAAACATAATATATATCAGGGCGTGTGACCTGAGCGGCAAACAGGTGACATCCAATAGCTTGCTCATAGGGAACAGTAGACATTTAAAAACTTAAAAACTTTTGATAGAATAGCTTTCTTTCCCACAGGTAGGGCTGATATTTCCCAAGTGTCATCGATCACCACAGCTAATGATAATATTTTTCGCTACAGGGCCATACAATCGGGAGGCCATTGATTCAGTGCTGTTTAACTTGCTGCGTTTTTCTCTGGTTACGTCAACTATTTCTTTACAACCAAAGACATTGAGGTGTTTCAAGTTTGATCTTTTCTGGACCACAACCCTTCCGGACTCAGATTGTTAACTCTGCATGGTGTTCGATTCCATAGATATACCGCAGTTACAATATAAGCGACTCAGGATCTGTCTTCCAAATTTGATTTTTTTTGACATCTGATTTTTGTCTGTTATTGTCCGATTTAGCCTCTCTGCAACTCCAATCTGTTCAGGGTGTAGGGTGTCGTTTTTATATAATGCCATGTTTCGTAAGATATTTGAATTTTAGAAACTCATCAAAAACTAATGCTTTTGGTTTAATTGGAATTGCAAAAACTTTTTTGGGATAGTCATCCATAAACATTAATAAATGCTAGTAGTGCGCACCAGAAAAAGTGTTACATTTATTGGACCAATTACATCGATATGTATTAGTTCCAAATGTTGCTGAACACGCTGTCCTTTTTCACTGTGTGACGCTCGGGTATGCTTGCCTTTTATATAAACCACACATTTTCCGTTTCGACTTATTTTAATGTTCCGAAGCATTTTGGATAGCTGTATCACGTTCTCGACAGACATGACCTAAACGCCTATGCCATAAGTTATAAAATGCCATATACATTACTGCATTGCCCTCGTTTAATATTTGCACCAATTGTCTTTAAAGAGAAGCTCGTTCCCATTGTCGGACTAACTGAAAGTAGACTTGCACACAGACTAGGAACGAACTCAGCATTTTTGATAGTTGGATTGATATTCTTATATTTACCAGCCAGAGAGAGTTGCTCATCGCCAGTGCATTCAACATCAATTTTGTTATTGACACTGTGACAATTACTCTCTTGTTTATCGCGCGTTTTCTGTTTACCATGCATTCATTGATTGCCACCATATGTTGAGAAGAGCAGTAGTCGACATACAGGCTAGTTTCCAAAGTAAATAGGACTTTTTGAATCTAGCGCCTGGTGGCGCCATCTATATGTCGACTGGTGCGTTAGAATTTGCTATCTTTATCGATTGTCCAGTAAGAATTTCATGACATTTCATCATTGGAAGTGAAGTTATTGCGTTCTAAGTGTCAGTATGTTTTTGTGATCGAGCGAAAATGAGCTTCGGACAATTAGCCAGCATTAAATTTTGTTTTGAAATTGGTAAAACTTTTATCGAAACAATTTATGAAACAAGTTTATCGCGATGATTGCCTATCCAGTAGCAGAGTGTACGAGTGGTTACAACGTTTCCAAAAAGGTCGTAAGGACATAATTGACGATGAACATGTGGGCTTGGGTTGCATTGACAGACAAACCATTGGGGACAATTTTCCAGTTACTTTTTAAGGTCAAATACGATTTTGCTTATCTGGAAATGCATCAAAATTTTCACGAACGCGAAGTCGTTCGACAGATATCAAAACAACGTTCGACGTCATTTAAATCGCAAAATAAATTGTAAAACAAAAGTAAATCGATTTAATTCACATATAGAACATTTTTCATCTGAGTTTATTTACTGACGAATTATATTAACTTTGAGTGTCTCTTTGAGGTTTCAACCAACTAGAATTTCTGCTTACTAAATTTTCCATTAATTCCGTTTGACTGCTCGATGTAAACAACATTCTTGCTGAGTCGACATTCAAAAATTTTAGGATAATTGAAGTCAGTTTGGCCCACACCCCTTAATGCAAACTCTGCTGAGTTGTATTTAGATCTTATAGATTTCATTATACTTGGAAAGTGACCCTTTCGAGATCTTCAACTCAATTTGTAAGTTGTATTTCTTATAAATCTTCAATCCAAATTAATGATATATTTGAATCACTTCATGCACTCTTTATGACTAGTGGTAATGGTTTTTATCAATTTACTAATCAGCTTAGTTAAGATATTTTGTTTATGTATATTACTGCTATATAGTCACTTTCTGAAGCATCGCAGAACCTGTGTTTCTATCTTTCCTTGAATTTGCACGCTTTCTATTAAGCACAATTTTTCTATGAAATGCCGCCATTCTTATGTAGGTCTTTTTAAAGTTGATCGGCACAGCTGGTTAGTAGAGTCAAAGTATTGAATGTATAACTTTGCAACTGCAATTATGGGAGAAAGCCTGCCCAATGGATCAAATATTTGCGCCARCTGAGAAAGAACACTTCCTTTTGTAATATTTTTTTCGTTTTATACACTTGCAACATATTGCTACAGCGTATAATACTTTTATTTCTAGTGCGTAGGGTTATAGATGGAGGATGGAGTGTGAGTGAGTGTACAAGTTCACGCAAGTGAGGAAAGTTCTCTGATCGCCATTCACTTGGGAGTAGCCAGAAACGATTATTTTACATAGTCTTCAAGCAGCTCACGGCTTCCGATCTTTGACCAATTCTCCTCTGGGTAGCCTAAGGATATCCGTTTGAGAAGGCGAAACATTCTGGTTGTCTGCTGAGTTTGGGACCCGCCACGTAACAAACACCCCCCATGAAAAATAACAACCAGCCTCGGATGAGAAATCCAAGAAATCCAAGAAATGCGATGGACGGGACAAAGACTGAAACGAGTAGGTCCTTGTGGCATCTACTACAGTGGCCGTATAAAGAAGMGCAAGTTTGGTGCGGAATTCGTGGTGGGAGAGAGACTCCGTCGTCGAGTAAATCATTCACCCCGGTGGATGAACATCTGGCCACAATCCGCATCAAAGCGACGTTCTTCAACATATCGCTGATTTACGCAGAAGAAAGAGGCCGAAATGCGTGAGTACGAAGAGCTTTTTAAGCTGGCCGACAGGGGTAATGCTCTAAAATTCTACGAAAAAATGCGGCGGCTTACAGAAGCTTTCAAAACCGGAGCATACTCTTGTAGAACCCCCCCAGAGGATCTAGTCACCGATGCCCAAAGCATACTTAAATTATGGAGGGAACACTTGTCCAGCCTGCTGAATGGCAGTGAACGCAAAACGGCAGGAGAAGGCGAACCCGGTTCCCCAATCCATGATGATGGAGCAGACGTTCCATTGCCCGACAATGTTGTTCAAATAGCAATAACCCGCCTGAAGAACAGCAAAGCGGCGGGGGCCGATGGATTGAAATCGTAAATAATTTCGTCTATCTTGGAACCAGCGTAAGCACCACCAACAATTTCAGCCTGGAAATCCAACGCAATTAAGAAGTTAAGTCCTCTGTCGACGAACAAAAACCAAACCCTATGACTCATTATTCCCGTTCTGCTATATGGTACAGAGGCGTGGACGATGACAGCTACAGATGAGTCGTCGTTGGGAGTTTTCGAGGGAAAGGTTCTGCGATTATCGCATTCGATAAAACGATGATCTGTACGAGAGATACGTCGACATTGACATAGTTCATCGAATTAAAAACACTGGCTACGCTGCCTAGGTCATCCGTAAGACACTCCAGCTCTGAAAATATTCAGCGCAGAACCCGCCGGGGAAACAGAGGTAGAGGAACATCTCCACTAAGCGCTTTCTGGCTGCCCCTTCAGAAACGAGGCTGCCCGTGACCGCTTTCATGATCTTGGTTAAAGCTTCCTTCTTGTCATATGTGTCCTTTATGCGTTTATTCGCCCTGCGTACCCAAAATACTAATGCGGCACTTATAATGATAGCAAGGGCCAGTATCACCAACATGGAATGGGGTGAACGGCAGGTTTTCAATGTTTTCAATTAATTTTGCGCAAATAAGGTAGGTTCAAAATTTCCAAATGTTCGATCAAGTTAAAAAAATGTGTTGAAGGAATCCTAGGTCAGAGCATTGCCTTCACTTTTTCATTGTAAACAGTTGTACGATTAATGCAATCTTCTTCCTCGAATGTCACTAAATAAGTGCCGGGTATTGTAACCGATGATTTTTCTCGAACTTCGACTGTTTGGTCGTTTACGATAATTAAGCCACTGTCAGCCACTTCGTTAATCGACACGAGGTTATTGAAGTTAGTTTTACATGTTGCCTTATTATTGTTGAATAGTTGTGTCACACATGTAACATCCGTTTTTATTTTACAGAAACTTGCAGATAGCGCTGCCATACAGTTCTCAACTGGAATTGTGAATTGCCGGAATCTGCAGCAGTATCGGTCTCCAAAAAAAAAGTTTGTCGTCGTGTGCACCATAACCCATAACTGAACTGTAAACTTTTTGTAATCTTGGAAACWTAACAATAAAGTATAATAGCCATGTATATTTTGATAAAATTTTAATTTAGAATTACTTACAATATCGCTTATGCTTACATTTTAAGTGCACTCAGTGCTCAATATTTTTGAACTTTCATATGTATTCAAAATTATTGGATTTACAACATTTAATTTACATACAACTGTGGGGTAAATGATATTGTCCAAATCTGTTATAACTGTTCTATTTCTGGCCATTAGCAATTCGAAAAGGTGGCCAGGGTCAATGTCGGTTCTTTTTTTGTATTAGCAATAATTAGCAATGAGAAAAATCTTTAAGCGTTTTTGAGATTGTAAAGTTATTAGTTGGGGTGCGCGATTCAACAAGCTCACTATCTAACTAATTGCCTATACGAGAATAATTAACTTTGCCGAAATTGCGACAAAAAAAGGAACACGTGCGATTCCAAATGTCGTCGTAATACAATTAAATTCTTTATTACAGTTTCTATTACTTATCTTAAAACTTAAGTTAACGGCATAAAACAGTTGGAATGTAAGTATACTATATGTATGTAGGTACAAAACGAGATGAATATAATCGATATTGTTAACTTATAGTAACATATTAAGGTGAGTATGTTTAATATTATTTGGGTAAGTATTTTTACATAATAAAAAGAAAACTTTATAATTTAAATATAATATTTTAACAATTTATTTAATTTTAATTTTTACATTTAGACATAAGTCGCTTGACGCAACACTAGTCACCTTGACAGGATCATGATCCTTCAACAACCATGGGCAGTAATGGGAGCTTATGTATGGGGCGCTTAATTGTACCCCCCTTAGTTTCTACGTCTGCCACTCGTACCCTGCCGCCTTGTTCTTTTGCGATTGCGACGATGCGTCCTAGCAGCCACTGTTGTAGTGGTACGTTGTCTTCTTGAACGAAGACGAAAGCGCCGGGCTGCAGATTGCGTATGAGGGCAACCATGTGTTGCGCTTATGAATACTCGTCGGATATATTTTGCACCACTGTTGCCAAAACTGTTGCTTAAGACTTAACGTGTTATCTTCACGAAATTTGACTTGGATTGCTGTTTAAGGGAATTATATAATCCCCGAAAAAAAGTCCGGATACAATAGTTGAAGAAATTTTGCAGGGCGGATAACAAATGAAATACAAACTGAAAAATCAAAATTAAGTTCTTACGTGACAGGAAATGTTCATGAAATTTAACATAAATCATATACTCGTATGAGCACCTTTGGCTAAATATCAACACATTATTTGACATTAATTACTTTTTTCAACTTGTAGGTGTATCGGAACGAATTAAACTTCCGTATTATATTTTTTATATTGTTATCTGAATTAACCACTATACAAAATAATATATTCTAACCGAATGGTTATTATACTAATTACTTTGCAATTTGAGCTTTCAATAAAAGTAGTAAGGTATGAAATGTAACTAACTGAGACAACAAGTTGAGAATTATGTTAAGAATACGTAACATAAGAATAAGGACCAAGCATATATTTTTTTAATGTGCCATAAAATAATTAAATCCCTAATTTTTTCAGACGAATATTTTATTATATAATAATAATAATAGAGCACTAATTTTTTAAACATAAATATCCTGTTTTAAAACCCTAATTAACTGTTAGGTAGCAACAAAACAAAACATGTGTAGGTAGAACTGAGGTGTAAAAAACCTTTGCAATGCCTCTTTTGTAATTAACGCCTTAAAATTTCCACTAAAATTGCCTGATGCATTTTCACATGGATTAATGTCTACGACAATGATACAGTATCCAGGGAAAAATATAATTAATTTAGGCATATAATAAATAAATTTCTAATTTTTTCAGATATTTCAGAGTTCCCATTGTAAGAATATTTATCAACCCTAATTAACTGATGGATCGGTAAAAACCAAAATTTAGGTAAAAAACAAAGTTGGGAGGTTAGTGTTGAAATGAGTTAAGCATCCAGCCCCTCTACACGGCAAAACTGGCGCATCCTAATGCAACAGCGCAATTCACCACAGGTGATTACTACAACATAACTCACCAATCTCTACCACTAAACAAAAAGGATGGACAGCAGGATAGGAACCATTATTCGTCGCATACACTGCGCCCATCAACATTCGAAATAATTCGTTCTAAACAATCCGTCTGCACAACATTCGTTCCCGGTTATACATTACGCTATGTCGACATGTTCTACAATTCAATTGGACTTTTGTTAGACTTCGTCACAACCCGGTTCCTGTGAGCAGCTTTCGTTCATATAAAAYTCAACAACAATTTCGCACTGTGATTATTTAAACCATCAAAGTTCCTTCCATTTAGATATAATTAAAATTGCATTGTATTATAAATATATCAACAATTAAAAATAAATAAATTATACACGAGATCGTTCGTGAATATTCATTTGTATGCTTAACCGCGGGTATAAGTGAATTGTGCATATGCTTGCAAATTAGGTACTTGTTAATGGTCCTTCGAGCCATTCCGAATTTCACTATTGGTTTCGTTCAAGAAAACAAAAATATATTAAAAAACATAAACTGGTGCAGTGCAGGGAACTGAAAAAATAATAACTAATAGATGTACAAACATAAGAATATACAACAAAAGTCAAAACATAAAAAAGTATAGTGGAGAAAACAAAAACAGTGTGGTGACTCGTCAAAAATATATGTATATATGCAAAGCTGCGAAAAAAAAAACAAACAAACGTGCAGAGCAGGCATTGTTTTTATGTAAATATACATATAAAGATTCATGATAGACAAAAGAGACAAAAGTGACAAAATCAAAAACAAATTACAGGGAAAAACAAAATAAACAAAACAATTTCAACAAAAAAAAACACACAAAACATAAATCGGGCCCGAAAACTAAAGCATCTTAAAACAAAACAAACATTTGGGCGGGAATAATACACAAAACAACAAAAACCACAAGGAATTTCCGTAGGCAGCAGTAAGCAACAGGAGTGGGGAAAGAAAATTTGAGCAAAATGGCCTGGCACTTCAACACATTACCCCAAAATTAGAGTGAGAGTATTAATTTCACAATT
Source organism: Bactrocera latifrons (assembly GCF_001853355.1). Classification (NCBI taxonomy): domain Eukaryota; kingdom Metazoa; phylum Arthropoda; class Insecta; order Diptera; family Tephritidae; genus Bactrocera; species Bactrocera latifrons. The sequence goes on along the minus strand of NW_017537178.1, from coordinate 81,715 downwards.
TAATTATTAAATGTACATATGTATGTAACACCAAATCCGTTTATCAATATAATACGGTTAACAAACAGTTGGTAAAATATATACAAATACCCAAACATTTATTAAACATAATTAAAATATTTATCGAATGCCTATAAGTTAAGCTTACCGGCAATGCCCCTTATGTTTAACAAAACAATAAGCAGAATTGGAAACTAAATAAGCAAAGGCATAAACCAAAAAAAGCAGAGAGAAAAAACATACATGCATACATATGTATATGCATATTTTCTTACTTCTCTATGCAAAATTTTAATATACATACATACTGCATGTGCATATGTTCATATCAACAACATTAACAACATTAACAAAGTGTATAATAAACAATTGGTCTTACAAACCGAAAAACATACTACACGCTTTCGCGCTCTCTTCCCAGTGAATATATATACATATATATATACACATAATTATACGGCATAGAATCTGCCTGTAATTTCATACCCTACAGTGGGTACCATATGCAAAATTATTAAAATTTTAAATTTAAACTTTTATTATACATTTGAATTATTTTCTGAAAATAACTAAACGGTAAGGTAAAATAACACTGTTTTTTACAAAATAAATTTATTGGAACGAATCCAAAAAAAAAAAACAAAAATCAGATTAACGCAATATAAATCAAATTATAAATTTGAACAACATACAATAAAATAAATATATGTACATACATATATTTAAACAAACACATTGGCATCTRTTCTGCAATACCACTTGTTCTTTGTCAAACAAAAACAAGGAGGATTGAGAAAAAAAACATTTCAGCATATTCTTTGCMCACCAACTATTCGTGCATACTTATGTACAAAGCATATTGAYCTCTTCGACGATCTCTCAATTGCACAAAAACAAGTACATACAAGCCAAGTATTAGGGTGAGCCTATATACCCATATAGGGACATAGAAAAATACTTAAAATGAATATTGCGGTTTGAAAGCAACGCATATAAAACAAAAATAAAATAAAATAAAAAATAACCTGTCTTGTACAAAAAAAAAAAAATAGGTATACATACTTAAAAACCTATTCAGTTAACACTGAGAAACCTTTAATTCATTTTAATAAATATTTCTACATACAAGCAAAATAATGAACAATAACAAAACTCAAAGTACACCTCTAGCTACACGCTCAAAACATGTTGCAAGATTTATTTTTTTATTTAATTATCATTTTAAATCATCGGCTTACGATATTTTTGAAAACTGCTTAGACCAATATGAAAAAACAAAAGCTATGATCTCCGATCAATTAAAGCTAATTAAAGCAACTGCACCTWCTCCCCACAGTAGAGTAGAGCTGCCACAAATAGACAGTCAAGAGGCAAGTTCAGGCATCCACTTCGAGGTGCCCGCATGTGACACAGAAACATTTTATGGAGGTTATGAAGAATGGCCGTCCTTCCAGGACATGCTTACAGCCGTTTACATCCACCATCCGCAGTTTTAAAAAGCACAAAAATTGTATCACCTCAGATACAAAACCAAAGGTCAAGCAGGCATAATAGTAAAACAGTTCGCTCTTAATGACGCTAGTTTCAATTTGGCTTGGGAAGCTCTTAAAGCAAGATACGAAAATGAAAGAATACTGGTCGATAAACAAGGAACGACACTAATGAACTTGCCAAAAATTAAGAAAGAAACAAGTGTAGAATTCATTAAACTAGAATCCACTGTTTCAAATTGTTTGTCGACTTTGTCGACACAAAACATTCCCACAGACAGCTGGGTCCCAATTCTGGTAAACATTTGCACCGCCGCATTACCAGAAGAATCGTTACTTCTATGGGAGTAATCGCTCTCATCACGAAAAAAAGTGCCCAACCTGGCAACAAATGAAAGATTTTCTCACCACCAAATGTGAAATTGCGGAAAGGTTAGAAGATAAAATAATCAAAAATAAGACCATTAAACACAACCAAAATGGAAGCTTAAATAGACCCCAAGATAGAAGCGACAAAAATTTAAGCAAAAGCTTTTACAAAACACAAACGTTCACATCCGAACAAAGAAAACAAACGTCGTGCGAACTATGTAAAAGAGGGTGTAAACTTATATCATGCCAGATGTTTAAAAACTTAAATATTAACGAAAGGAACAACTTTGTCAGGTCAAAAAGACTTTGTACAAACTGCTTGTCCCACTCACACAATCTTAATAATTGTAAAAGCAAATTTAACTGCTTATATTGTCATAAAAGACGTACAATGCTTCATTACAGCACATATCCCATCTCACCTCAAAGGAGCGCATATACAAAAAGAACCACAAAAGAAAATCCCGAAAGCCAAAATACTAAAAATTGCCAAGAGACACCATGCTGCTCAAAGGCACAAAAATCGCAAACGGTGCACAGTGAAACACAAAGTGGACTAGCTACAGAACTGGTCACCACTATACCAACTCAAGTTGATTATAATAAGAGGAACAAATACCATAATTCACAATTAAGGAAACTTCCCTCCATTACTACTCGATCAAATAATGGCCGGTACGTACTACCACTAGAGCCACAATTTTCTAATGCTTCACATATTGGTAGAAAAAAACAAAGCAATATTTCGGTCTAACAATTTTAAAAACTCAAATAAATACAACTTTTCGGCCCCGCAGGATGGCTTTCGCCAATAATGAAAAAACAATTCTGATCAAATCCTAGAGCGGTGGTGGGATACTAAATGCCAAATTAATGCACATGCACTGAAACATATAATCTAATATAACATAGTTAATGTTTTATATAAATAGATTATATAATTGCAGCAAACCCATAGACAATTAAATAAAATACTGCTTGGAATATTAAATTCAAAATTCAAATAGATATTAATTTATTTCCACTTTACGTCTGCATACGCTCGCCCACTAACAACACAGTAAAACAATAATGAAGACAGATGCCGATCGCCTCATTTACATACACATATGCATATGTACACATATATGTGTATTCTCTCCAGTTAATTTCATCATTGGAGACTTTTGCCTATTCCTTCTTATGTTAAATTTACAGTGGTCATGTTCAACACACCTCCTCAAAAGTTTCAATGAAAAAAATTTAAATGTTATTCAAGAGTTACAAAATTTCTTATACAACGAGCATGTGCTTTCTGGGGAGACACAATTATTCATGGTCCAGCATTTGCTGCAAAGGATTAGGGCAACCCAGTAAATCCTAATCAGACCATTCAAAATTAGTAATACTAATAATTATACATAATAATATAAATCCATATACTAAGTTTAACATATTTTATATTCAAAAGTAAAATTAAGTTCATTAAAGTTCAAAAATCTTAAGTGATATTAATTTTAATATATTATATTCTCAAAAATAAATTAAATTCATTAAAGTTTTAAAAATCCAAAGCTATATGCTTTTTTCGTTTATGGCAAGTTGGATTATTGGCATGCATCCTTGGTTTTCTTCATAAATATTATTGGCTTAAGTTTAATTTCAGAAATTAACGACTTCAACCATAATGCCTCTCTCACATATTCATAATGGCATATATTCTGCTTCTGTCGAAGAAGCTGCTACTGATCTTTGTTTCATTGTACACCAACTAATCAAACAACTCTCAAACATTTTAAATAGAAAACCAGTTGTACTTATTCTATCTATTTCACTTCCTGCCCAATCAGAATCTGCATATCCAATAATAATATTTTCGTAATTAAGATTTCTCTTAAAGGTTAATTTTAAATCAACCGTACCCTTTAGGTACCTCAGAACCCTTTTTAGGAATTGCCATAGTTCCTTATTATTATTATTTGTATAGCGACTCAATATGCTTATTGATGCACTTAAKTCTGGACGTGTACATAACATTATGTACATTAAGCAACCAATCACGTTCCGACATGGTGCATCAATCATTTTGCTGGGAAGTGGTGTACTGACAGGTTTACAATCTTGCATATTAAATTTACTTAACACATTATTTATATAAGCTGATTGACTCACATACATTTGGACTTCTGTTCTCTCTATTTT
>NW_017537178.1:74331-77032 GCF_001853355.1 Bactrocera latifrons | reverse complement strand
TTATCGGGTTTTGCTACTAATGACCAAGTATTATTTTCAGAATGTGATTGCAATTCATCTTGAATTGCTTTTCACCAATAAACTCGATCACTTCGATGTTTTACTTCTTCATAACTAGTTGGAATACTATTGAAACATGTGTRAGCATTCATTAGGCATTTTTCTAATAATCTATATGAAAATTTAGGTTTTTGTTTTAATCTTTCACTTCTTCTGATTACGTCAAAATGTTGCGAGTTGCAACATTTAAATTTTAGCGCTCGAAGTCTTTCAACTGCAAAGTTTCCCATTATTTAGGGATGCAAATTGGGCTCAAAATGAAAGCAGTATGTACAGTTTCTTACGGCTCTACTGCATGCTTTCTTGCAGTAATCAGTTATATGCGTTCTCGAAGAAGCGCAACTAACGCTTTTGCCTCTGCGTAATAATTTCGAAAGTGCAGGAACTGTATACAATTGATAACAAAGTGCGAATTTTTAATTAGTAATAATGGGACTTTGGCATCGTATGGGAGAGGTGGATTTAAAAGGCGACCTCCTACTCGGAATAATTTGGATGAAAGCGGCATATCAGAGTACTCATGCAAGAACTGATTCAGTTTTAGAAGTTTGCGGGTAGCGTGGTGCCGTTTTTGGATTTCATTCGCAAATTTCGAATGCTAGATTACCTGAACAATTTTCAAAAAACTCAAGTGTAATTCGTTATATGTTAGTTCCGTTCCCTCCGTAAGCATTTTTGGTCGTCTAATCCACCTTAATATATATGTATGCGACCACACGAAGTAACTTTGAGGAGAAGAGAATTTTTCAGTCAGGTCCTTTACAGTGTTATCTTTCACATTTGTAGAAATGAAAATGAAGATGGATGCGTTTATACCCAATGCAATACGATTTCAGAGTCTGTTCAATATGTAAGTTTTTCCAATCGTCGAAACAACATTGAAGCAACGCGTGACCATTATTTCACCGCCGTGAGCTCGACACGCGGAAAAGACTTGGTCTTCAGCGGAGCAACTCTAGTAAGAAGTGTAAATTTGAAACCACTAGAAGATTGGATTCGTTTGTATATATAGTATCCGCCCGCTCTTACTTAAGCGTCGGAGAAGCCATAKATTTCGTATATAGCATATAGTTCTTGAATCCAAAGATAAAACTTTTGCTTTCTTAATAATACTTAATACCCAACGATTACCCTCCTCCCGGCCAACCGACGCGAGGGGCGCAATCCGCGAACGAGCGGAATTAGCCGAGTCATAAAAGGCAAGGGAGTATTAAGCATTGCGATCTTAAGCTGCTCAGCTACAGAAACAAAAATTTCAACAGCCAAAATTAAGAATTAAAATTAAAGTTTATAATTTTTAAATGCTACTTGTGAAGAGTAGATAAAATAATTTTTTTAATGGTAAAGAGTGAGTATGCGAGATCAAATGTGCTGGAATGAGAATTGAAATCATGACATATGAGGCGGAATGGTTCGTTTAGCTCAAAACTTGTTCAATAAAATTTTAAAAGTAAGGGTCTAAACTGCCTGGTAGAGCGAGCGAAAATGTTAAAATTAATGCCAGACAAGAGAGATGGGTTACAGACTGACCCATTCATGAGTTTTACAAGAAATATTATACCAAACATCTCCCTACGACTAGCGAGTGTCGGGAGATTTATAAGTTTYAAACGGTTAGTGTAAGGAGGAAGATTTAAACTGGAATCCCAAATGATTTAAGGCAAAAAGTAAAAATTGTTTTTGAACGGGCTCTATTTTCTCAGAATGAACTTGATAACAAGSGTTCCATACCACGGAAGCATACTCTAATATAGGCCTCACCAAAGATGTAAAAAGAATTTTTGTGGTAAACGGATCTCTAAATTCTTTGGACCAACGTTTAAAAAAACTAAGAGAAAATTTAGCCTTAAAAACCATGAAAGATGTGTGAAGATTAAAATTTAGGTTGGGGTCCACAGTTACTCCCAAGTCAACAAAACTGCAWACTTGCTCCAACCTAAAGTTTTGCATTACGTATGACGTAGGGTCTACAGATCTATGTGAAAAGCACATCGTTTTACATTTTTAAAGTTCAATGGCATTTTATTTCTAACACACCACGACACTAGGTTGCTTAAGTCTGTTTGCAACTAACATCTTTCGCTATTTGGGGTGAATGATTTAAAAAGTTTTACATCGTCAGCATATAATAAACTTAGCAATAGATGATATATCATTAATAAATAACAAGAACAGAATAGGACCAAGATGGCTACCTTGAGGAACGCCTGATGGAACATTGATTATGTCGGAAAGATTATTGTTAAATATGACTTGTTGAATTCTATTACTAAAGTAAGAAGCAACCCATTTTAGAAATATTGGTTGAAAACCAAGAAGATCAAGTTTAATCAAAAGAATTGAATGGAATACTTTATCGAAAACTTTACTAAAATCTGTGTATATAACATCAGTGTTCTTATTCTCCCTAAAGCCCGTTAATACATGTGATACAAATTCAAGCAAATTAGTTACTGTAGTTTTCCATTTACGAAAACCGTGCTAACAACAAGAAATTAGTGGAGAGATCCGGAAGGTTATGTCGTCTGTTATAATTGCTTCAAAAAGTTTAGGTTTTGCAGACAACTTTGCTATTCCCCTATAGTTTTCAATAGCTGACCTAAATCCACTCTTATGTAAAGGAATTATTTATTTATTTATT
>NW_017537178.1:66777-72402 GCF_001853355.1 Bactrocera latifrons | reverse complement strand
TGCATGGCATGCTGCTAATCTCTTCAGATTATGTTATTTTATTAAGATTTGATAGGTAATATCTGATAAAGTAGATTTTTGAAATTTTTGACTTATACCACTTTTAAAATCAAGGGCTCAATTATTATAACATATTTTGTTAAGTTCAGCAAATTGTCGGCGCAATTTAGAATATTTTGAATAGTCAGCAACTAAAGCAGTTTTTTTTTAAGTTTAAAAGAACGAGATTTTCTATTTTTTAATTTACATAATTCTTTCGAAAACCATAAATTAGAACTCATTTTATGGGTAACAACACATCTGAACATATTTTTCAAACAAGTTTAAAATAGTTTCATTAAAGCGGGAAGCACTAAATTCAATGTTGCCACTGTAATCTGGCCAAGTAACTTTTAAAAGTTTGTAATTAATTTTCTTAAAATTAGCTTTCGCAGAATTGAACCGAAAACAAAGGTCTTGTGTATTATTATGAGCAAAGTTGGCTATGGTTTCGATGTCAATTTCCAAAGCAGGATGATACGAGTCCTCTGGTCGAACCAAAGGATCACGTCGGACAACAGAGAACATTGAAGCGTTATCAACATAGACTAGATCTAAGAACTTWCCAAACTCGTTCGAAATTAAATTAATTTGGTTAAGACCCAACTCCGACATTTTATCTAAGAACACTTTAAAACATAAGCGAGTACTAATAGGAATGGTGTATTCATCAACAGATTTCCATGATACGCACGGTAAATTGAAATCACCCAAAATAATCATGGAATCAGTATTATTAGCCATTGAAGCCATTGAGAAAACATTATTTATTGGCATTTTACTGACAACTGCAGGGGGTTTAAAACGTTTATGCTCAAATTTGCGCACAAAGACCCCAGATGGCCAGAATGAGTTGYCAAGAGCCAATTGAAAACTGTCAGCGGATACGTCGATCTTAAACGACGAAATATCCCGGTTATATTTGAAATTAAATTTACGGACGTCTGTATCTGCCGTTTTTAAGAGATGTAACTTTTTATATCGTCGACTGAGGTATCCGCAGCAAATCTCGAGACAAAAATTGCTTTTTTCCACGGTATAACAACTAAGTTTTTATAAGCTGACTTGTAGATATTTGGGGGCGGATCTTGAGATATTTTCCGCGTACCGTGTTCAGTAGTAGTTTTCTCAGTGTCCTGAGCAGACAGAATCTTCTCTCCTTGAGGACAAGGGGATGAGAGATTAATGAGGTCAATAGTGGGTGGAGGCATTTTKTTTGAGGAAGATACAGTGGTATCTTCATCAGACAGACGTTTACGTTTAGATGAAGTTTTTGGATTCTCTTCCTGAGCATTGAAACGATTGAAACAGCGTTTTATAAAACCTAAATTTTTCAATGAGGGCTTCAAGATCACGACCAATATCCTTGAAACCTTTGCGCGCCTGTTTAAAAACTTTAAACAATTCAATTGCAGTTGGCCTGCATTTTAAGCAAGACCAGCGCACTCCCTTACTGTCAAGAATAGAATCCAAGACCCTACCTGTCAGTCCAGCACATTTAAGAACATCACAAAGCCAGCAAGAAACAAAGCGTTCCGACTCGCCTTTCACAGAGCAGTTCGGAAAGTTACAAATCATAATGAAAAAAAAAAAATATCAAACGGAAATATAAAGATGTTAAATAATAAAAGTAAAAAGAACAAAAACTAATAATAGACTTTTTATAACAAATGAATGCAATAAAAATAGTTAGTTATCAAAGATAACAACCAATGTAGCTAGCAGTTTGCGATGCACTGTAACACACGAAAAGTAAGAAATTCGCGAACAGCTGTGCGCAAAGATGGAAACGAATAAAAACAAGAGAAAAATTTAAGTAAGCAATATAAATTAACACTAACAATTGTACTATTTAAAATGTAGCACAAAAACAAATTGAAAATGAATCGGCACAATAAATTTAAATTAGCCAACATAGAATAAAAGTAAATTCAATAGCTTCAATAGCACAATATAACACTGATACTTATSTTAAAACATCAATTATTCCAAATACTTTCACAATAAAGTCTTGAATATAAATTAAATAATAATAGAGCACCAAAATTCACAGCTCTGCACTTGAAGGGTTGCCAATATGGTAACAAAGTTTCGCTAATAATACAAGAGGATCGAAAAGCCGAGCGGAGACTGACAATAGGTTTTGCAGATCATTAAAGCGGCATCCAAAACAAATCGAAACAAATTATTTTTCGAAAAGCAATGGATTTCTAGTGTTTTAGTTGAGTTTTTGTCAAGAAGTTTAATGATTTTTCAGTACAATCACTGCCAAAAATTTTAGGGTGGTTCGAAAACCCCTTCGGTAAAGTGAATCCGGCCGAATTTAGTATTTTAATTATTTCACTTCTTATATATCTACAGAGTAAAAGTTTTCAGATCCTGTCAATAATTCATCGACATAAAAGCCTCTTTTAATGTCCAATCAATCGAGAAATGGAGCAGGATACGCAGTTCCGTAAGTAATGGTGTCGAAAATCTTGTGTTTGCTCTGAGGGATGCTCTCCTCATACAATAAGCTGTCAATTTCTGTCTTTCTCATGCGCCACTATTTGATGGTACTTTTTAGTAATGTCCACTGGTAGTGCATACTTACTCAAACGAAAACGAAAAATAGTTGAGTACAACTCTTCTTAGATGGTTGGGCGTACCATTAGAAGTTCACTCAATTAAATTTGAGATGAAGTACGACGCGAAGCAGCAAAAACAACACGTAAATTGATTGTTGTGCTCTCGGAACTTAGAACGCATTGATGCGGAATGAAAAAGTGTGGCTCATTCGGGATCTTATTGTTCGTTGGGCTCATGTGATCCAGTGCTCTGTATTCATTCATAAAGTCCAGATATATTTTACGAAGTTCTGAATCTTTCATCGTTCATCTCTCCAGGGCCTGAAACTGCCGAACTGCCGTTTTATAAGAGTGACGGAGTAACTTACGGTCAGCTTTAAAGGGCTTTCTGACTTGAAGCCTCCTGAAGGCTATACTTGACCTGTTTTCAAACTCTTTTTGCTCTAGTGTGAATTTGATGCCATTTGTTTCTGAAGGTAATTCTTCTATAGCCCAACATTTTTGGAACACCGAATCTATTGACGTGTTCTAGTTGCAGAAGGAGGAGGACTTACATAGCTAACATATTTGCTTGACACAACCCACCCTAAAAGTGTTTTCTGTAGCGTTGGTTGATTTGTGGCACTTTTAATTTAGCCAATCGCTAACAAATCGAAAAAAATTTCTGCATCCCACAAATTATCAATATTTTTTGATTTATTTTATTTGTCAATATCGTGCCGAATTTTCCAGCCATTAACATTGACGTTATGGTTTGAATGAGTGCCGAAATACACCGAATTAAATTGACTTGGAAGCCTGAATCCAGCAACGCTCTCGCAGGCAGGTATTCACCATAACTGGTCCTCACTTGCTCATTACCTGATCCAGTGTACTTGCTGTATGCACAACATGTGTAATGGATGGTTGCAGATGAGGTGCAGGTGGGGATAAGAAAACTGGATAGTGGAGCAACACCGTGTGGAGGGATCGAATTCATACACGACATGAATACGCTCTGAACTTGGATACGATGCAAACAATTTATGCATAAGGACACCGATTTCACAAATTCGAACCTTTGTTGTACCGGAAGCGCTTTGAAAACGGGGTAGGTAGATGAAGAGTCTTCTTTCGATTTGCACTTTTCACAAGTTGACTGTTTTGTACCTGCAGCAACTAAAGTAGATTTTGCCTAGTCTAGCTGATTAAGTCTCCGATTTTTGTCCTCAAACAAGACGCTCCTTCCATTGATAACTGCTGAATTATTCTATTTAAAGTGGTTACACAGTCCTTCCATAATAGTAAGTAATCGTAGTCAGGTTGCTCTTCCCTGAGTCCACCTTTGTCATAACTATATGATTATAATGGCGTTTGTTATTTGCTTCTTATCGCCCAGAGATAGCAATGAGTCATAAACAGCAGACACTTCGATCATCGCTCGTAATAAAGGTGCTGATGGCTTTGGGTTAATTGGAAACTCAAAAAGTTTTGAAATTGTGCCGTAAAATATCTAGCATTTGTTATCAGAGACCTTTTTGAGACTTACCAATGCCTTCGAATAATTTTCATCCGACATTTGAAATGCCTTAACTGTTCCCAAAGCTTCTCCAGACAGACAATCAAGCAAATGGTTAAATTTTTCTATATCTGGGATACTTGGATCATTATATTCTCCCTTGAATTTCTGGMATTTCATTTTAGGGAGAGTTGAGCTGTGAACTTTTACGAAAGATGTTTTATGAATTGTTCATAAAAATAATGTAATATCGGGAGAAATTGTTCAGATCGTTTAACTATAGCATATAGCTGCCATACAAACCAAACAGTCGGAATCAAGGGCTCGTATAGAAATTTTTCGCATTTGGCGTATTATCTTCATAAACATTTGACTGTTTAAGGTAATTATATAATCTCCGAAAAAAAAAGTTCGGATACACTACAATAGTTGAAGATGGTCAGATAACGAAACCTGCCATACAAACTAAAAAATCAAAATAAAGCTTTATGTGACAAGAAATGTTCATGAAATTTAGCATGGATCATATATGGGCAACTTTGGTTAAATATCAACACATTATTTGACATGAATTACTTTTTTCAATTTGTAGGTGTAACGGAATTATTTAATATTCTACATTATTGTTTTTCGATTCTAACCAAATGGTTATTATATTAATTACTTTATGTTAAGAATACGTAACATAAGAATAAGGACCAAACATATTTTTTTTTAACTTGCCATAAAATAATTAAATCCCTAATTTTTTAGACGCATATTTTATTATATAATAATAATAATAGAGCACTAATTTTTTAAACATAGATATCCTAATTTAAACCCCTAATTAACTGTTAGGTAGGAACAAAACAAAACATGTGTAGTTAGAAAGTAGAACTGAGGTGTAAAAAACCTTTGCAATGCCTCTTTTGTAATTAACGCCTTAAAATTTCCACTAAAATTGCTTGATGCATTTTCACATGGATTAATGTCTACGACAATGACACACTATCCAGGAAAATTTCACAGATCAGACATTTTTGTATGGAAAGTTTTTTATGTGACAAGAATATATATGGCAAACATATGATTAATTTAGGCATATAATAAATAAATTCCTAATTTTTCCAGATATGAATAGTTAAAATTGTAAGCATATTTATCCAACGCTAATTAACTGATGGGTAGGTAAAAAACAAAGTTGGAAGGTTAGGTAAAGTGTAATAAGGTAAAAACAGGAAGGACTTTACTTATAGGGTACTAGAAAAATTTATAAATAGAGTGTTAACACGACGGATTAGCCGACAACAATATATCCAAAATTAAGAAATAAATTGACTGATAAATGCCGACTATATTACAAAATTACGCAGYTCAAATTTGGGGTTCCGTAATGAAGAGAATGAATGCCATTCAAACACGGCGGCGAATAGCTGATAAGGAGCATGCATCAGCTTCTTTGTAAAATATGGTCGGACGAAAGCATGCCCAACGATTGGAATTTAAGTGTGCTATGCCCAATCCTCAAAAAAGGAGACC
>NW_017537178.1:63257-65655 GCF_001853355.1 Bactrocera latifrons | reverse complement strand
TTGCGAGTTTTCGAGAGAAAAGTTCTGCGAAAGAAAGAGCGGTGTCTACGCCAATCAAGAAGAAGAAGAAGTAACGAAGAGAGAATTCRGGACAGTTCTGCATGTTCCAATAGACGACATAACCTGCTGTAGAGAGCTGCGGAGTAGGAGCGCGACACAATAGCACATTAAAGTAGGCGTTTGAATACGGAGTACGGAGCAGAGAAGCAGGAACGCATCACCGCGTAACATTTAAATATACGGACTAATCGAGAATATTGAGCAGCGGGGCGGGAGCATGACACAATAGGACATCCATTCAGGCGCTTGAATCCGGAATATAAAACTCAGAAACAGGAGCGCGACACAATGGAACCACCTGTACGACACCAGAGAAGAGGAAAGACAACGAAATGCAGCATTGAGGAGAAGTCGTCGAGGAGATCCAATAAGAAGACGTCGTGAACAAATTTTAAGTTCTTCTCAAAGAAGAGTGACCCGCCAGAAAATCAGATAACAAGTTGCAAACGAGCACGGATCAAATTTGGAAAGAGTACGATTACATAGATCGGATCCCGAAAATCGTCAGTTGGAGAGCGAAAGGCAAGCCAGGAAAAATAGCAGAAGACGTTGTGAACTTTCTCCTCATGCACTGTTTGAAAAACAAGCACGTCAGCATCGAGCTGCCAACATCTTTGATATGTACGCATTGTAATTCCAATTACGAAGTAAAAGGTTTAGAAAAACGTCAGACCTAATCAAAGTTCACGCAGTCGGAAGATGCTAGATAAGGTTTTTACTTGTCATCGAAGATTCCATCTTCGGACCAAAAATATAATTTTTAAACAGTCTCCGACTATCACTCAGCGTGAACAGTTGCGTTTCTAACACAGTGCGTTTGTTTTCAATTCTGTTTATCACCGGTATTCGTATTAAAACACGTGCATTTGTTGTTTACTTAACTAAGTCGCGCTTAAAAAGTCAGTGACACAAATCAACAATTTGCCAATATGCCCCCCGGGGCTTCTAACCTCGGAGATAACAGGTTCGCCCTGCTTTCTCCGAGCTCCAGACCTAAACGAAAAAAAGCAGAAACGACTCCACTGGATTTATTCCCAGAACTACCAATTATAAAAAAAGACGATCCTAAATTCGTCATAATAAAAGCATTGGAAGGTAACAAACCACTAACGAGCTTATCGTGTTTTGCCGTACATAAAGGTATACTAGCCATTAGCGAAGATGTTAACACTATATCCGAGCTTGGCGATGCAGTTTACTTCTGCTTCTCAAAAATAAGAAAATTGCAGAAAAGTTTTTGTCAGCTAAATCTCTTCCGGGAGTGTGCGATATCACCGATAAGCTTCACGATAACTTGAACAGCGTAAAAGGAACCGTTTTTGCTCTATTCCTGACTCATTTGCCTGAAAGCGACATTATAGAGGGTCTTAAGATGCACGGCGTAACTTCTATATATAAGTTTAATAGAATAATTGATGGTGTATCTAAGCCTACTGGCTCAATTCTCTTATCATTTGATAAATATCATCTTCCAACAACAATTGCTACCTACCTCCCCACTCCCCTACCGAATGTATAAGAACAATGTGCGCTAACTGCTCCTCACCTCCTCAAACGCTTGTTCAAAATTTCTACAAACTAAAGAWATACTACGTATTAAAACATTAGAAAAATGCAGCATGCACGAAGCAATAAAAAAATACAAAAATACAATCCCGGCTCCCCTTAACCCCTCATCATTTGCCAATRTGTTAAAGCATCCCGAATTCAACAAAAACGAAAAACCACAATCAACTGCAGACTCAAACGAAAATAAGTCCCCTTCCAACCCCGCAAACTCCTCACAAACCATCAATAACAACTCATTACATACATACTCAGCCAAACCATCATCTTCCACAAAGAACATCTTATCTCTACTTAAATCTCACACTGCTGACCTTTATCCGCAATCATTTAACAAAAACCCAACAGAAACCAACGCAATCGCTGATAATTCACTCTCTCAAAATAATTGCAATATGTATCTATCTGACTCTCCCAACTTAACAGACATACTCTCGCGCTATTGCACATCACTTTCCTCTCCCCTTCCTATCCCTCTTTCCTCTCAATCTCCAACTAATAAACACGATGACTCAATTACGCTTTCCCCACCTTCGCATCCAGCAGAAACCAATAATATGGACATAACTCATAATACTTTTAGCTATATACTTAACAAAAACAAATACTAGTTTTCTTTTCTCTTTTGTGCATATGTTTGTAGCTTTACATTGGAACATAAACGGATATTACAATAATTTCATCGATCTTGAAATATTAATTAAATCATACAATCACTCTGTAATTCTTTTAAATGAAACCCACCTCCCCTACATGGTCAACGCTCGCACCC
>NW_017537178.1:43899-52402 GCF_001853355.1 Bactrocera latifrons | reverse complement strand
TATATAATCGGGAAATTTAATCCTTTGAACCCATTTGGACAGCAGGATTCAATTAAAAGTCAACTTAATAGATTGAGGACTGAAGGTGTATTGACGACATGCTACAAATTTTTAGCCGAAAAATCGGAATAACGTCTGTGTTCATACCAAATGAACTCATCCCTGCATAGTCCTCCTAACTTGTCTAAATATGAATTAGAGGACAATGCAAAAAACACCCAACAGCGCCAACGAAGAACCCAAAAAACAGAAAGACACAATAAAAAGGGATATCAAGGGATAATAATCCTTTTTTCCTCTTTTATTTGACACATCGGCGAACACAACGTCGACTACCCAGACATTGTGGTCCTTCGAGCGGGATCGTCTACCTCTTAAACTAAAACCCACCCAATTTACCATCGTTTGGATCATCGGAATTTACACAAATTCAACTACCCAATCATTCACACATCGGATTATCAAAAATATCCACATATATTCACCACCCAATCAACTACTTTATCAGCAAACACATACGTGGAAAAAACTGTAAGTACTCAAACCCAAATTTATTTAAAATAGAAATCTATTAGTGCAATTCGGAATAAAATGGCATAGTAAAACAAAGACAAATTTTATTCAAAGTAAATCTTTTGTTTAACCAATATTAAGCACAAAGTATTTGCCTAACAATAAGTTATAAAATCTTAAATTTATTTAAAAACTAGACACGCTCAAGCAAATGATTGAGCTGTTTTGGTAATACGTCTTTCTTTAATACGCATATCTCTTCTTTTAAGTCGTGTTTGATCGCAGGAATGTACCAAGGCATTAGCCAAAGGGTTTGGATGATCTCGGAGTTAAGATAAATATATATTTCATTCTGCTGTCTTCTAGTTCTTTCTTTACCATAGGGATACCAAAGGTCTTTACGGATATTTTCGTTACGCATGTACCATGGTGAACACGTGATTGTTCTTAGCATTTTTGATTTGAACCTTTGTAATATATCAATATTAGTTGCACAGGTCGTACCCCACACTTGAATGCCATATAGCCAAATCGGCTTTATGACCGCATTATATAAAAGCACTTTGTTGTCTAGGCTAAGTTTGGAGTTTTTATTTAAAAGCCAATTTACATGTCATTTTACTAGCGATGTGTTTTCTCCACGGGAGTCTTCTATCTAGGTAAAAACCAAGATATTTTACATGTTCGCTTGGGGTACTAAAATATTGTTTATTTTTACTGCCGGGCACAATTTTGGTMTTAGCGAAAATGTAATATATGCTTACACTTCTGTTCATTCACATCTATACGCCAGTCTAGCCATTCGTCGATAGAAGTTAAATGCTTCGCTAATATGCTAAAATTGGCATTTGTTACGGCTCATTGTCGTCCGCAAAAGTTGAAGTTAATACATTATTAGCACTTGAAAGATCTGCTGTATATATCATGTATAGGGTTGGGCCTAAAACACTGTCCTGGGGTACACCAGCCCTTATCTGTCGTTCATCAGATATGAAATCTCCCAATCTTACCACAATTTTTTTTATTTTTAAATAAGGCTCCAATGTTTTATACAATTCTAAAGGTAGAATTTTTTAAATCTTGTATAAAAGACCTTCGTGCCACATCTTATTAAGCACCTGAGCTACATCTAGAAATATTGCTGAAGAGTACTCCCTATGCTGAAATGCTTTCCTTATCTCGTTAGTAATTCTATTTACTAGCTCAATTGTGGCATGTTTCACAGGAAAACCGAATAGATGCATTGTTATTGCATTATTTTCATGGAGGAAAGGAGACATCTTTGAAAGTAATACTTTTTTAAATACTTTTGAAAGACAGGGTAGAAGACTTGGCTGTGTTAAGTCCTTCCCAGGTTTATCTATCAAGATAATCTGTGATTTTTTCATGAAATTGAGTAGTGTCCGAGATTAAGAATTGCATTGAAGAGCAAAGATAGCATTTTTACGGCAATATTTGGTAACTCAATTAGCATTTTTGGGGAAATATTATCATGTCCCGGCGGCTTTTTTGGATTAAGTTTTTTGATGATACCAATAATTTCAGAAGGTCAAGTCTTAAGAGAATCGAGCGACTTTTTAGCTGTGCTGGGTAAGATTAATAGCTTAAAGTTGTTCTTTGGCAAATTGGGTTGAAATACCTTTTCTAGGTAATTTGCAAAGCAATTAGCCTTTCCTCGTCACTTCGAGCACCCAGGTCTCGTATAGGCATGTTGGAGTCAGTTGGTGGCTTCATGGACTTTTGGGCTTTCCAAAGCGAATTTTGCTTGTTTGGACTCAGCTTCTTTATATACATTTCGGTGATTAATCCTCACGTTTAAGCGCTATTTTTAATCTACGTACAGCTGAGTAGCCCTTCTGAGTGGAAGGGGAACGATTTATCTGTCATTCACGTCTTGCGCGCCTTTTTTCATTTACAAGCAATTCTATTCCTCTATTAGAGATTTTTCTGAAACCAAGCGGATTATAGCTTTTGTTTGATGTTGCTAAGACAGCTGCGCTTTTTATTATATCATTGACATCTCTTATGCGTTATTTTTTATATTTTAGCCAATCCGTTTTATAAGAACTTAGACCCACTTTTGAATTAACGAATATGGGGTTTTCACATAACTTTATTATTACAGGAGAGTGATCAAAAGATAAATCAGTTCATGTGTCAGCAAAATCAATTAAATCTGGTATTTCCTTACGATCACTAGGCTAGGAGATATTATTTCAAGTTTATTGTGTCTATTTATAACAGATTGATACAGCTGTCGTGCTTTCGGGTTAATAAGACGTGAGCCCCAGTACGTGAGTTTTGCGTTATAATCTCCCCTGCTAGAAATCTTTGACCTAGTGTTTCAAAAAAGTCTTTAAATTCGATTTTAAAATGAGGTGGACACTATATAGTCCAATGTTTAAGTAACAACACTGATTTTTTAGTGATATTGTTGTAGCTTGTAACTGTGGTGTAGCATGAGCTTCTAGAGCATAGTGGTTTGAACGATTTCTAATCAACACTGCCTTGCCACCATGCGCTTTTCCATCCGCTAACATATAGTCTAATATCTAATCGACATTAAGTCGATTTCTGAAATAAGAATTACGTCTATATTATTTTTAGACAGAAATTTGATAATCTCTAATTTATGTTGGTTAACACCGTTAGCATTCCCTATACAGATATTTAGAAAGCTCATTTTTGATTTTGTGATTTTATTAAATCTTGGATCATTTTTTGCATGGTAGACATACATTGTGTCATACACTGTGTAAGATTTATAATAATAGTTTCAATACCTCCATTTGGAGGATTTTGCGGCAGTTTCATTTGCACAGTGTTGCATTTCTCTACATTTGTATAGCTTACTTGCATATTATTATTGTTAGAAGTAATAGGATTTGAACTTTTTTCTGAGGATACTATAATTTCATTACGGGGTGTTTGTAACACTTGGTTACAACGTGTTTGAATGTCCTGTGACAACTTCGATATCAAATCTTTATAAACAGGGCAACCTCTGTAGTTAGCAATTGCTGCATTTTTTTATATAATTCTTCTTTCCTAAGGGTGCATTTAGAAGTGTGATGTAAATCACCAAATACCACACAGACACTGCTTAGAGTGCGATATGATTTAGTATTCCCATATTCTTGGCAGTTAGTATATTGTACCGGACCGTTTCTTTTATGTGGTTCTTCCACAGTTACTCTACGATGCGACAATTTAAAATTAAAATTTTATTTTAAAATATTTAAAATTATATATTGGATGTGGTTAATTTTTTTAAGTTGATTTGCTTCTATTAAATATATTTACTTCTATTATATATATTTAATTCCAAAGCCGCATTCTTTCAAAGCTTCTTTGACTTCACTAGAGTGTACGGCGGACTCTATACCCTTGATTACAACAACTAGGCTTTTATAGCTCTTCAGTTGATACGAATAATAATTTTTGTTTTTATTTGAAAAAAATTTAACGATTTCCATGAAACTTTTTTCAGTGTAGGGCTGAATTTTTGTTTCGTCTATATTGCCTTTTTTTAAAAGCACTATACTAAAATTGTTAGTGACAACAATTTCACTTCATTTCGCAACAAAAGTATTACTGCTACTTCCACGCAAATATATTGGCGGAGGTTTGGCATTAACGACTTGTGGAGGTACCATTCGCATCGTCGTCTGAATCATTGCTTAGTATGGCAAATCTGTTGCCATTTAAAACTTCCGTTTTATTTTTATTTGGAGTGCCGCCTTGAAATTTTTTAGGATTGACCGCTGACTTTAAAGGGTTTAATTTCCTTTTTATATTGACGTAGCGATCAATGTCTGTTTGTACAAACACTGTCACCTTGCGTTGTGACTTTTTTCGTTGCCTGCGCTTTTGCTGGTACCTGCAGACTGGTTGCTGTCAGGGCATTTGTTGTTGCCCGATTGTTGTTTGCGGCTGCTTCTGCTGATTGCGCTCTTTGCTTCGATCCCTTTTCAGCTGACCGCGGCGATGACTCTTCATCGCCGTTACACTTTTTATTGCCAGTCTTTGTGGTTGTTGTTGGGTCGACAAAGCTGAAGTAGGCATTTAAGGAATGCCTACGCCCTTGCTTATGAGGCTGCGAAGCACTCATTATTGTTTGTTTTTGTTTTCACTTGTTGATTTGTGCACTATGTTTTTATGTTTTTTATTACTAATTTGTGTGCACTGTTTTTAATGTTTGTTTACAATTTAATAAGTTTTTTTTTGTTTTACTTCTTGCTTGTTTTTATTATTAATTTTTTTTTCTGTAAAGATTGAATTCATGGAGCATCAGCAACGTGGAAAAACTGTTCCATTTAATAAAAAAAAAAACCGAGGAGAATCTAGACCACCATTTGTTAAGGGAGGTTTCCTGATGGCATGCAGGGACCTGGCATCCCAATACGAGAACAAAGGAGTTCAGGTCAACGTGCAATTGAAAATTTTATTCAACCTACCCCAAGCAACCCAAGAAAGTGGAAGTGCGATTAAATACCTTCGGAGGACCGTCAACAATTGTCCCACAAATCTGCACAACGTGTACATAAACACTAGTAGCTGGGACCCCATCTTAATCTTCTTATGCGGATTGAAACTCCCCAAAACGCTCCTTCATTAATTCGAGGACACCCTGGAATATAACTCGGAAAGTTCGCTCGAGGATTCGCTCTACGCAAATGGACCTCAAATGACCTAAAAGTTTTTTCTGGAATCCCACAAGAACACCTATCAGATACCAACTCACTCAGTTTACCAGAACGCAATAGCACAAAAACACTCCAAATCAGATGGAATGCTAAAAAAATGCGTTCTTTTTTTCTCATCAACCCTATTCAAGATAAAACGTCGTATACTAAAAGAGTAGCACTATCGATTATAGCAAAATAGTTCGACTGAGCTGGTTGGCTCAGCCCCGTTGTAGTCACAGCTACAAAAATAATGCAACAGATATGGCTTGATAAATCCGATTGGGATGAATGTCTAAAACCCTTTACTCTCCATCAATGGAAAATATTCATAAAGTACTACGATGAATTAAATCTCATTGATATTGTGACTTTTCGACATCAGCGATCATTAATTCTCATGGATTCTCTGACGATCTGAAAAAGCTTACGCAGCAGCCCTATATATCAGTGTTTCTACAAACACAAATACCTGGACAGCCCGTTATGTATCCAAGACTCGTGTGGCTCCAATAACAATTATATCGTTACCAAGGCTAGAACTTTGCGGAGCTGTTCTTATGGCGAATCTAGAGAATGTGACCTTACGCCAACTAAGTATTACCCAATACCGTACTCACCTTTGGACGGATTCCACAATTGTTCTTTCATGGCGTCGAACGTCACGTCGAAAGTCAAGACAAATGGTTAATAATGACCTCTGGTTACACGGACCCCAATGGCTACCACTCGTCCCGAAACACTGGCTAGCTACCGTATGCGTATTTGTTTGTTTTGCAACCAACAGCAGGAGTGAAAAGTTTAAAGAGCCTCTTGAAAAAGGTGTCTCAGAACCACAAATTCACTTTCGAAGAACTAGCTACCCTTTTGACCCGAATCGAAAGTTGCTTGAATTCTCGCCCTTTAAGCCCATTAACTAAAGACCCAATAAATTTAGAACTTTTAACTAAAGGAATTTCTTAATTTGTACCCTTTTCTTAATCCCAGCAGAACCCAACTTAGAGGATACACATCTAAGTATCGCACGAAGATGGCAGAAACTGAAGATACTCCATCAACACTTCTGCAAACGATGAAAAGAAGAATATCTGAAAGAACTGCACAAAAGATATAAGACAATATAGACGTCACCGATATGGTAGTTATACGTCAAGAAATACTACCCCCAAATGAGTAGAGACTTGGTCGCTTCGAAAAATCGTATAAAGCAAGAGTGGTTGACATACGTACATCGCAGGGAACAATTACCCGCCCAATAACCAAAATAGTCACTTTACCAAATAAGTAATCTTATTTCCTATAGTGACATGTCCCCTCAACCAGTCCGAAGCCAATTTGCAGCAGCCAAAGCTGCAACAAATTCACTGTGCGATCACTCAGCGTGACCCGTAGCATCAGCCCACTCTCCGACGAAGGAACCCTGGCAAGACGCCTACATCGCTTTAAAGTTATCCTTTTCCTGATCATAGTCTGGTAACATGTTCAAGAAAGTTTCACGCATGGGAAACGCCATTCAGCCATACATGGGCACACCAGGTTGTGCAATGAGCCAGAAAAAACATCAAAAAGCGAAGAAAGATTGCACAGAGAAAAATATCTACTCACGTTACTGTTCAAGCCGACCCTCATACCTACAGTCATGATCAAAGTTAAACACGATGGCAAATGGAATAAAATACGAGCCATAATCAACCCCATCCGAAAGGTGACCATAATTGCATCAGAGCTGGTTCAAAGATTGAGGTTACCGAAAACGTACCTCGACTCGCATTTTCTATGCAAAGTCATCATAGGATCATTAACTGATTCCGACGGGCATGTCGAAGTTAACTGCCTTCTGATGCATGATTTACCGACCCGACCCTATAATCGTGACTTAAGTGGCGAAATCATTAAGAAGTTCGACCAATTGTTCCTAGCCGACCCTACATTTTGGAAGAATGACAAAATCATTTTGAAACTGGAAGCCGAAGTCTACCCAAAGTTAATGAAATCCGGATTAATCAACCCCGATAACAGCAAAATGATCGCACAAAGCACCGCACTCGGTTGGACTTTAAGTGCTTGTGCGATTTAAACCCAAAGTATACCTCCAACCCGTTTATAATAATACTCATTAACCCATATCGAAATAGATATAAAAGTATTTTTATTCGCAGACCCTGCAAGGCGGCGGAGATGTTCTTACCAAGTGAACATATCTCTGCATTGTTCTCCTAACTCGTCTAAATACGAATTAGAGGACAATGCAAAAAACACCCAACAGCGCCAACATTACGACGAAGAACCCAACAAGCAGAAGACACAATAAAAAGAGATACCATAGCAGCAGCAACAACAACAAAAGTAGCAGAATCAATAAGCTCATCGGGAATAAATAAGCTCATCAGGTTTTTTTTTAAATGTATATTTATATTTATGTTCATTATACTAATTACATATAGTTATATATTATATATATATATATGCATATACACAAATAACTCTCAATTGTATATACTAACCTACCCATACTCTACACATATTGTACCCTCAAATACACAAATCGAATTGTTATCAAATTCCAATAATTTTTATTTTATTTGTTACACCGGCAAGCACAACGTCGACTACCCCGACAGTCTGGATATTTAGTACCAAAATGTGAAGAGTCTATTCAAGCATATTGCAGATTTCAGATCAGATAAACTGATTTCTCCTGCTGATATTTTGTGCTTTGCTAGGACTTGGGCTTTATCTCAGAAAGAGTTTACAATAGACACCTTGATGGGAAAACAAGGTCATCTCGGCGACGCCCGGCCAACGGCCTTATAATATACTCTAAACAAGATCGGTGCTCAAATCCATCAGAAGTATCACGTTTACCAACTAGTATTTAACGTAAACAATTCGACAGTTTCCTTATCACTTGGATGGGTTTAACGTATAGACTGCCAGAATTTAGAAAGCAAATGGTAACTAATATCCGTCAGATAAATGAGCAGTTTAAAGGATCATCAATAGTTCTTTGCGACTATACATATGTCGCATCACAGCAACTGACGGTTTAGATTCTTGATACAGTGGTACAGTTGGGATTTCAATCTACATTGGACAACACCGCCACAACAAAACAGCAATAGATTGGATATGGACAAACATAGATCCAGCAAGGACATCATGTATCACATATGAAACACCAGGTAGTGATCATGACGGAATATTTTTAAATTTTAGAAAATAGATATGTTGTATATGTATACATATATTAATATAACTTAGTAAAATAATATTAGGTGTAAGTGATAGATATGTAGTTTATATAG
>NW_017537178.1:34847-35904 GCF_001853355.1 Bactrocera latifrons | reverse complement strand
AAGATAAAGTGTTAGAAATATTACAAAGTTTCCCTAATATAAAGAAGTTAACAATTGATAATGAACCAGGATTCACTACGGTACAATTTAAGTYCTTGATGCAGAGACTTCAAATAGAATTTTTTTTTGTAACCCAAATTATAGTACCACGAATGGTCAAATCGAGAGGGTACATTCTACAATAATTGAAATTTCGCGATGTATTAAACAAGAATATAATTTAATAGGCTTTTCAGAATCAATATTTAGAGCTGTCCAACAATACAATAAAACTRTACATTCGGTAACTAATGAGAAACCATTTGAAGTACTTTATAATAAAGTCTCTCATGATATTTTACTAGACAAACTTTTATCAGCACAAACTAAGATGCTAGAAAGACATAATAAAAATAGAATTAATAAAACATATTTATGCGGATATGTTATACATGAAAAGATTACAGGAGAGAGAAATAAACTAAATCCTAGATGTAGCTTTTTATTATGACTACGGATATATTTTCTACATCACTAATTTAACATACTGTAGAGAACTTATAAGTTCAGACACAAATTATTATAATAAAAAATTCAGATATAAAAATGTTAAACAAAATAATGAACAAGACAAAGCATATATTAACGATTTAGACACAGAGCCAGAAGTGGAACTCATAGAAACTTTATTAGAACAACTACAAATTAAGGATACAAGATATAGGAGAGGAATAAATGAAATAGGTACACTATGGAAGTGGRTAGCAGGAACACCAGACCATGACGACCTAGTAATAAATAATAAATTGAATGAATTAATAGAAAATAATAGTAAACAACACACTACAAATTCTAAAATTTATGAAATAATTAACCAATTAACTGAAACAATTAATAATATTAATGAAAACTGAGATATTAAGATTCTAACGAAACGAAAAAATCAGTTCCTAATAACTGAATTACAAAATATGATTAATACAATAGCTATAGGAAAAATGGGAATTTTAAACCCGACAATTTTAAATTTAGACGAGATTAAAAACATTATTAAAAATGAACATGGACGATTGACAAT
>NW_017537178.1:32629-34412 GCF_001853355.1 Bactrocera latifrons | reverse complement strand
TAAAGAAAAACATAAAGATATAGATATAATTAAAGAAGGAGCAATATTAGTCTCTGGAAATCATGCTGTAGTTGACTCTGCCATAAATGGAGTTTACCTTGTAACATTTGAAAACTATACCAACATTGATAATATAATTTATGAAAATATTGATTGTAAAATTTGGAAATATTTAAAAAATAGTCATATTAATAACTTTGAAATACCTCTGCTAATGGTAGGCACCTTGCCGCGGTGCAGAGGCTTAGTCGCAAGGCATACTCGGCACCCCCAACCGGTGTGGGTGGTGCTGACTAGGCAGGCTGTCGGGCGCCGCATGCGTGCGGCAACCAAGGACTACCACCTCCTAATTTAGGGTGTCATGCGACCCGTGCCCATTGGATGATTTGCAGCCAGGAGGAACATTCGGCTGTATTCTAACGGAGCCTCCCCAACACTAGGCCGAATTGGGGTGTAACTGTGGCCTTACCGCGCCAAGGGGCTCTGGCGCGGCGGACCCCCTAGTTCCCCATTAGAACAAGCAGACCCGACAGCTCACCCCGCTGAGCCAAGGGTCGTACGAACAAGATGAATACAAATGAACAAAATACAGCAACAAACACTACAACTACTGGCGAATCGACAAGGCAACGCACAAGGACAATGGCAACGGAACACGGCGGAGCAAGGGAGAAGATAGGAGGCGCAGCTGTAGGCAGGGGAGGTCAGGGAGCTAAGCGTAAGTTCAGCTACCTTGATGCTCTCTCGCCAGAAGAGCGGGCGCTGTTCGAGGAGCATGCCAGGGAGGATGATGACGGCATGCCCTCTTGCAGCGGCGCCCAGCGCACAGCAGCGACAACTACCGCGGATGCAGCCCAAAGCGCCACCAAGGCCCCCCGTAATAATCACTCAGACTCGGGTGAATCTCAGCGGGCAGAGGCCGGTGGCGCACGCAGGAGGAGAAGGAGGCGCAGGAGGGGAGGGCAAAGATCTCTCCCAACAGCAGGTAAACCTGGCGGGTGCAATGATCCTCGAAGGAAGGCCATGAGCGGCGCCTGCCTCAAGTGGTATCTGCGGTACCTCCGGGACGGGATAACCCCCGAAGCGGCGGAATCCTTGGCCAGGAGGAGATATGCAGATACTGGCACATCCCCCACGAAGGAGTGTGACAGGACCACGCCTGTGTGTGCGCAAGGCAGCCGGTCTATAGACCGTGGCCGGGTCAGTGCTTCACTGACCGAAATGAGGGGTGACGGGAAGGCGCTCACTTATGCACAGGCCGCAAAGCGGAAGAGTGGTCAGCTCACACCACAGGAGCCCACCAGTTCCAAAAGGCAGAGGGACGGTGGTACGAGAGCGACCGGAAGCCAACCATCAGCACCGGCTCCCCCCGGGTGGAGGAGGGGCGGCGCCGGTATGCGGATGCTGTCAAAGGCAGCCGCATGGCTGTACTGCCTCAAAGCTATCCGGCGGAGTCGCTGGAGTCGGAGCAGTTCACGGTGCTCCAAAACCTCCTCTTGGAAGATGTATTCAGAGGCGATAAATACGCGGCGTCCTTCCTAGGGGTAGAGTTCAGAGGTGGCATGCTACACGTGGACTGCATGGACGAGTAGTCCACCAACTGACTGCGGGAATTTTCCTCAAAACTAGAAGGCTGGACCGGTCCTGCCAACTGTGCAAAAAGGGCGAAGGATCTGCCGGTCATCCACAGGATGACAATGTTCCTCCCCCGCAGCGACGACAAGCCGTATGAGTTTGCCCTGGGGCTGATCAAGAACCAGAACCGGGGCCTTAGTATCGCGGC